>NC_056734.1:780741818-781004318 GCF_019279795.1 Protopterus annectens
TATCCCCAAACCTTACCTTAAAAAAATAAAAACAAAAAACATTACATGACACCACAACTACACAAGACAGGTCAGACACTAATACATGCATATAGACACAAGTCTGTATGTTAAGGAATTCACTGTAGTATCCTTTTGAAACAACCAGGCAGATTTTGAATCACTTCAACATTTTCTGCTTTTTTATTCTTGTTACAAGTAATAACTTTATAATATTGGTAGAAAACAATATATGTGACAACTAATATAAATTCTAAGTTTATGCAAAACCCAGTTTGGCAAGGATAATGTATTAAATTCTTTGAATAATAAGCATTAGAATTTCCTTTTGCGCACACACACACACACACACACACACACACACACACACACACACACTTATACTCTACCCATACCTCAACACACACACACACACACACACACACACACACACACACACACACACACACACACACACACACACACACACGCTTATACTCTACCCCTACCTCACAAACCTTCACACACATACACTAAATCTACTCCATTTCCTAGACCTTCCTCTAACCCTTACCCAGCAACACAGGCACACACACACTCCCTCCTCTAATACAAGCCCACTTAAAGAAAAACACTTCATGAACAAATGAACATCTGATAAACTGAATAGGACTTATTCTGTGTGTGTGTGTGTGTGTGTGTGTGTGTGTGTGTGTGTGTGTGTGTGTGTGTAGCTGAAACACTGCTATGTCTGTAAGGGATCATTTGGATATATCCCATGGGCTTCCAGTATATGAGGTTTACCTTATTCTACAGCAAAGATTTTAGCTTAACATAGTCTTTCTTGTAGTTTTCACTAAATGGTTTGTCTGACCATGCCACCCTTTCTTTTAATATATATATATATATATATATATATATATATATATATATATATATATATATATAAAATACATACACACACTAGGGTTACCACCTGTCCCACTTTGCGAGGGACAGTCCCTCTTTGGGCAGTTGTGTCCTGCAAAAAAAATGAAAAAATGGCAAATGTCCTGAGATTTTAGGACAAAATTATTTTGTACATTTTATGTAATAGTTGCATAAAACAGTTACTCTGTATCTGAAACACCTAAACGTTGTAAGAAACAGAATAAGCAATTAAAGTGCTACAAGAATAAGCTTTTATTTAGGCAAAAAATGTGAAGTTCTGTCCTTTGTACTGGAAATGGGAATGTTTCGCCCTGCAAAATCTGACGTTTGTTCCAAAAATGTCCCACTTTGGACATTTGAAAAGGTGGCACCCCTAACACACACATATAGATGTAGAGTGTATGTACATGAGTATATATATATATATATATATATATATATATATATATATATATATATATATATATATATATATATATATATATATATATATATATATATGTATATATATATATATATATATATATATATATAGATAGATAGATAGATATAGATATATAGATATATATAGAGATAGATACAGCTAAAGAATGTGTTTGTGATCGATATAAATATGTTATGATATTTATATACAGGTAGACATATGCAGTATTTGAGAGAATACATTGTTAGAATTATTTTGCAGATACAACATGCATATTACATGCAATGAGAAGAACTTGGTTGTTCTCACTTAGACACATTTGCCCCCACAGTGGGTACTGTGAATCATTTCTTTGCTTTCCCTCTTGCAGAAGGGGATCTACTGGATAATATCCATATCACCATATCAATGAGAGAGTTACTAACAGGGAACCAGCATCCAATGGTGCAAAGGGCAAGCAGTAACAAGATCATAATCATCTCTCTCACACTGCTGTGATACAGGATTACATTCTATCATTCAGTCCATGACTATGCTTAATGTAGCTGAAAATAAACATGAAAAAGAATGGAAAACTCCTTTGTGTGTGTTTTTTTTAGAAATGCCAGCTATAAAAATAATATCTGAATATATTCATACCTCTCAACCGTACAGATTTAGAATGAATGTCCCAATTTTTGCCTCATATTTTTGGTCCATTTGTTTATAAAATTGTGGTTTTCTGGTAAATTTGTGGCAGATCATTAAAGCTTGAAGTTAGAAAATAATGACAGACATTTGGGTTTCAAACTTCATCCCCTTCAAAAAATGTATGCTAATGCAAAACCTGTTATCTATCAACTTTCTAAGCTTGTAAGAGCAATATTTAAAAACTGTCCCTATTTGGGGGCCTTTGTCCTATTTTTATTTATGGCTTTGCCCAGATTTCTTGGTCTAAGAGGGTGAGAGAGGTATGAATGGATTATGCATTGGTGTGCATGAAATTATAGATAAATGCCATTTAGAATGAGCTATTTAAGAATATGTAAAGAAGGCTGGAATGTGTAACTCTCCAAAGTGAATATTTCAATTGTGTCTTGTTAGGGAGATTGCTGATATAGTGTGCCATGACTAGTCCATAAACATATAAATGAGCCGTCTTCTCAGACGTTGGATCTAATGAATGCTAGTTTAAACACTGCTGGCCTAGCTGGATGTGATGAGTCAGCAAGAGTGTCAGTCATGCTAAATGTTTTTGAGTGTCACAAGAGTGGAATGGTTCTTGAGGCATTTTCCTCGGAAATCCCCCTTTCTTTACTGTTACAACCAGAAAACAAATACAATGCTTTCATTTTTTTACAATGCTTCTCTTTGTTTAACCACAGTGATAAAACATGTCTTTCTGCATTCCAAAGTTCATGACCTCATACATGCAAGATGCTATGGTAACAGTTGAAGTAAATTCCCCTTCAGTTTTTAAGTCACTTGACTACTCTGTTCTCTTTAAAAGCACTAGTTTTTAAAATTTAAAATGTATTTTACATCACAAAACACGTCAGTATTTGTATACTTTGACAAAATTAAGTTCCTGCCTTTCAGGAAGACACCATAGTGCAGAGAACTGAAATGTCAAGTGTAATGCAATAAACCTGTCTCCGTAACATCCTACAGTTACAAAACATTTTGAATAAGTGGCATTTTAAGTAAATTTCTTTGTAAATGTTGCAGTTATCTTTTTAAAGAAAAGGCAGATAAATGTATTTGCATGTAAGTCTGGATATAATCAATACGGATTTTTTTTTATACTTACAGGTTGCACAAGAGTGTAAAAACAAGGGATGAAAAAGTTCTCTGAAACAACTTACATCAGATGTGGACTGGATTTTTTTGTCTGTGTTTGATTGCCTGATGATTCATCTTCAGCCGATTCTGTGAACTTGTCAGCTACTTAGCCTACAAAATTTTGTCACAGGACTGCTGGCCATTTTAAAGAACTGCCTTAATTCTCTATGATAAATGGCCAGATACTTTTATTTGCATGACAGATTTCATCAGTTTTATTTTCAGATAGGGTTTGTTAATCACATTTTGTGCTATGATTTTTTAATGTTAATGCACAGCATGACAGGTTTCAGAACTACTGTAGCTGATACTCCTGTTTTTCAGTTAGTTTTTGTTAAATTAACTTCCTATGGCTAACGCCAGTCCTCATTTTTCCTCCTAACCTTTCTTAAATTAAATTCAGTCTTCTGCCACCTTCTTTATCCATATGTTTGTGTGTGCATGTCTGCATGTTTGTGTAATGCATTTTTTTTCTGATAAGTGGTGTTTTATCTATCTGTCCATGACTCTAATGAGTTGGCTATCTGATTAAATATGAACTACGCACATTTGTTCACCAAACAGCTTCTTAATGAAACTCAACTGACTGACTTCCCTATCCAGCAGCTGCAAGGGGACAAGTTTGGCCCTATCCCTTTCCCATGTTCTCCAGTGAGTTGGATCAGAAGTCATTCAATCAGACTTATCATACAATGGTTCTCTTTATGCCGGCAGAGCAATAGCCAGAAGAGTAACAGGTTCAACTAATGCCCTGGGCCAGTACTATGAACCAGTGCCCCATCCCTTCAGCTCTTCAAGTGAACAGCAAATAAAAATACACTTCATTGTAATAAGCTGTAAGTGATCAGCTTATTGCAGTTAGATGTACACATCCCCTCCAGCAAAAAAAAAAAAAAAAAATAGTTCCTTCTACTGGCACTCCAACCAGGTGGCGAGATGCATGACTTGCCCCACACTCCTTCCCAAGTAATTCAGGTCCTGTTTCTGTGTCCTACCCCAACCCTCCTTTAATACGTTTAATTAAAAATAAATAAATAAATAACATTTCTTCTTTTAAGCTGTAGCAAAGCTGTTTGCTGCAAATGTAACAAGCAGATGCTGTAATTTATACCTGCCTGCACACAGCACTTCAGCACTCATGTTTTAGTTTTTTTTTTAAAAAATTAAACACTTCTTTTAAAGCTGAAACAAACTGCCTGTTACTTCTTCTTCTAGCTTTTCCTGGTTAGGGGCTGCCACAGCAAATCATCTGTCCACTCATGATTGGCAGTGGAGTTTTATAGTGTCGAGTTGCCAGCCCAGCACCCAACCTTCCACAGAAGGCACACACATTCACACCTAGGTCCAGTTTAGAGTGTTCAGCCCACCTACTGCATGTCTTTGGGATGAAACCGGAGCACCCGGAGGAAACCCACATGACCACAGGGAGGACATGCAGACTCCACACAGAAGGCTCCCCAGCTGAGTATCAAACCAGATAACCTCTTGCGGTGAGGTGGCAATGCTAATCGCTGCACCACCATGGCCGCCCAAACAAACAGCCTGTTACTAGTGTAGCAAATATAACCTGCCTCCATGTAGTGCTATCATATTCATATTGTAGGGATTTTTTAAAGTTATGTTTATACTGTAGCAAACAATTGCTACAGTTTATACCATGCCTGCAAGTAGTGCTACAGCACCGAGGTTTTAGTTAAAACATTTTTTTTTCCTTTAAAGCTATTGCAAACTGAAGCAAGCAGTTGCTACAGTTTAGACCACACACAGAGTACTACGGTGCTCAGGTTTGATCGCAAATGTAATTCCAGCTTTCAAAAGCTAGTATTACATTAAAGACAAATAGGGATTGACTGCTTGGTCCCCCTCAACACTTTGTGCCCAGGCAGTTGCCCCTCTCGCTATGTCCTAGCTACACTACAGGCATTATCATCTGTGTGTGTGTGTGTGTGTGTGTGTGTGTGTGTGTGTGTGTGTGTGTGTGTGTGTGTGTGTGTGTGTTTGTGTATACATACGGGACATGTAGACATCCTGAAGGCAACCCACTCTATTTCGAAATCAGAAACTTCAACTTCCTAGTACACGTGTACTGAGGTTGCTTCTCGGTGCATGCAAATATTACTTTAAAGAAAAAAAAATATGCATATGGGGACTGCACTCCCATACCCCATGTAATCATATATACTAACTACAAATTTGCACAATCCCTGGGAGTATTCCCTTGCTCAGGGATTGTCGATCTCATGTACCTGTTGACTATCTGCAGTGTCAACCAAATACCGTGGATTAATCAGATGTAGAACAAACTGCCTGCCAACACACACTTTATTTATGCTTCTGTTCATAATACATTTTATAATTTTCTTTACTGGAACAAACTTGTGGGTTTTGGTTTTCTTCATGTAATATGCACAGTCTTGGGCTTTGTCTAAAATAATCAACTGGAATCACTGCTCTTTCTCAGGAAACAATGAAACAAACTCAAGTAAAAATTAACAAGAAAATAAATACATTTTCTATGATCATATCCCCTAATGGATATATGTGCAGCAGAGACCAACCTGTGATTTAGCAGTAACCTATGGACTTCTTCCCAGCCTCTTGTAGTTTTGCTGAATGGTTTCAGTTTTTTTCTTTTTCAGCCTTTTCTCTTTATTTTCTTTTCCATTTCTATCAAGTCATGATTGAATGATGTTTTCATATGCCTGTCCTTAAAGAAAACCATTCTAAGCTCTTCTCCAAAGCCCATCTGATATCGCCCCAAAACAAAGCTGGTTCACGGTCAAATGGGGCCCAAGGCAGAATACTTGATCTGCCCCCACCCCCACACAGGCATTCTGCTGTCCAATTATGGCGCATTCTGCTATTCAACGGATGGCGTAATGGTGCAGTGGTAGCATTGTCACCTTATAGCAATAGATTCTCTGCTTCGATTCTCAGCTGGAGTACGTTCTGTGCAGAGTCTGCGTGTCCTCCTTGCGTTCATGTAGGTTTCCTTCAGGTGCTCTGGGTTTCTTCCACATCACAAAGACATGCATCTGGAGTGGTTCTCCCCAGGCCTCTGCTGAAAACTGTCTTTGTTCCAAGTCGGACTTTCCCAGTAAACAAAGGTTAAATAAATTCCTTCTCTCTCTCTTTCTATCCTCAGGTACTCAGATCTGTCAGTTTGCACACTATTTTCTTCTTTACTTTTAAAATGAAGACAGAGACATGGATTTAATTTACAGCTTTTAATCTACTTATCTGTGGTTGACCAGGTTAGCCCCACTGGGTGAGTAGCAACCTTTCAGGGGTTATCTTTGCTGATATTTATACTAATAGGGTAAAACTGCCCAGGGCATTACTCTTTTGGAAAGCTCAAGAGTATGTAAACGATCTTATAGCAACTACCACATGGGGTTTCAGTTTACCATCTTATCCAAAGAGACAACACACGCAGGAAAGCAGCACCCTCATCCCCCTTAAAGGGCACTGTAGTATCAGCAGTCCATCTACATAGTGTGGGAATAGAACCCATAGTCGTCTGCACTAAAGGCAAATATGCTACCTGAAGTGCTACAAACACTGTTGTCCAAGCTTTCTAATTTATAGCACAAAAACTGATGGTCATTTGCTAAACAAAACAGTTGCACATTGAAAAGAGACAGGATGAGGAAAGTAAACTTCTCTTCCTTTGAAGTTTATATTCCTTGAAAATACATTATAGCTTTACATTTCCTGAAAATACATTAAAACTTACATTCTTTGATAATGCATTGAAACTCACATTCATTAAAAATGCAACCCTGTAATTTTGAACATTTCTTCCATTAAGCAGTGAAACAAAATACATAAAACAATAAATGGCACAATTACCCATTTCAGAACATTTCAATCAACTCTGATGACTAACTGTACAGTCTGGTAGTTAGTTTATAGGATTAAGACTTTTAGCTCCTGTAGCCAAGGTACAGGGTTTCAGCTTGAGCAAGTTAATTACCTAACCTCACACACACGCACGCACACGCATGCACACACACACACACACACACACACACACACACACACACACACACACACACACACACACACACCCACACACACACACACACACTCCTACAGGAATGCTTGTATTTGTTGTAAAACAGCAGGTCTCTTGTTTTAGAACTCTAAAGCAAATAGCAGCAATTCTAACAAGATGCAGTGCTCCAATGCAGATTCCAAATCCTAAAAGGAAAGCAACAATTCCATCTCCAACACACATTTGAACAAGCAGCAATTCAAGCTCCAATATGCGTTTGAGAAATCAAATATCATCTATTGTTCTGCATTGCATGCATTGTACTCCTGAAGAAGGATGCACTCACAGACCACAGATGCAACATGAAAGAGTGCTCCTTAAAGAAGAAATGTAATGTTTTTTTTTTGTTTAATTAAAATTAAATGAGACAACCCCCCCCCCCCCCACCCCAGCCAGCAGGATCTAGGCAGCTGCTAGTTCTTCGAATTGAGTGCCTTATCTGTTAATAAAATGTTGGCTTTTCTTATCATATAAGTATTTTCTGACATTACCTTTTATATGAATTATTACCTGTCTCTCAAAACTATTTCAAAATGTTTGACCTTTATCCTTGGTTTAGTTATAAATTACAGACCTTCAGTGTAAATGTGGAGTATGATATTACTAGGAATTTTCACTGCTGGTCATGATTTTTTTTATTACCTGCATAATTTCCAAAGCCTCACCTTTTAAATTCTGCTTAGAATGACAATCAAATCATTACCCGCCCCCCCCCATCAGCTGAACACATCTGTTTTTACCTTACCAGGTATTGTACCTACATCATTCCCAGTAGTTATTTACAGGGTGTTCTGTTTTTACTAATCTATTATGGCTCATACCTGCAGAATTGTAAGGCCACCTTTAATGGATGTTGATAACTCTGTCTGCCATCTGTCACAGAAAGGAGCAACCAAGCAGTCACACCCTATATCATTTTGTGATGTAACCTACAAATCAAAATAGCTACAATATTTGAGATATTAAGTGACTTTCAATGAAACTCTGAAATAACTTTCTTTATGACCTATAACCTAAAAGCCATGCTATCAAATATGACTGTCACGCATATCTTGAATGCATTAACAGGTTCTTATTACCTACTTAATATGCTTATCTAGTCAAACTCTCTTCTGTTTGAGATGGTGTTTCACTTCCTAATCAGTGTATTTTATAATATGAACCCTTCTCCTTGCCTAAAATGTGTGTTATGTGTTTTGCATAATTTTTTCTGTGATAATAAATGACAGATGTTTCATACTACTGCCTTAGAAAGAAAGACTGGTTCATTGTTCTGAGCAGAACACAGTGGCAAAAACATTTCTTCTGCTCCACACTTTGCTCTTTGAGTTTCCAAATATATCCATACTAGATTTTTCCTGGTTATGCCTTGAGCTAAGCTAAGCTAAGCTAAGAATAGCTAAAATAAAGCTAAGCTAAAGCTAAGAATACAGCATCCATGGGACCAGACGACATCCCAGGCTGTGTACTACATGAACTACAAAATGAACTGGCACCTCACCTATGTGTCATGTTTAACCATAGCCTCACCTCAGGCTTCGTGCCCACTGAGTGGCACACAGCTACAGTTATTCCACTCCACAAGGGGGGATCCACCTTGAATCCTGGGAACTACTGCTCCATCGGTCTGACGAGCCTGATCTGCAAGGCCATGGAATGTATTAACATGGAACTTATAAACAAAGACATTGACAACCTTCAAACAATGGACCCCATGCAGTTTGGATTTGTGAAGGGCCGATCTTGTCTCCTGAACCTGATTGACTTCTTTGAATCAGTCTTCAGAGCCATGGACAAGGGTAAGGTGGTCGACACAGCCTATCTGGATGTTGCCAAGGCCTTTGACACCATCCCCCACTCTGGAATCATAGATAAACTTACTAAGCTGGGCACTAATCCCTACATCACTCAATGGGTTGCCAAGTGGCTTACTGACAGAACCCACACTGTAAAAGTAGCCGACTCCAAATCCAGCTTCCGACAAGTGACAAGTGGAGTACCTCAGGGTTCAGTCCTGGGACCGCTATTGTTTGGCATCTGCTTCTCTGAAGTACAGACCAGAACTAAGGGACTCTGGCTAGCAAAGTTCACAAATGACTGCAAACTGGGAGCCATTATTGAATCCCCAAATGATGTGCATATTCTACAAAAGGGCCTTACAGAAACAGATGCTTGGTGCCAGAGCCATGGGCTCAAACTCAGTGCCAAGAAATGTATAGTTATCCCCTTTGGGAAAAAAAACATGTATCTGTGAATTACAACATAGGTGGCAGTACACTAAACACTGAAAGTGTGATAAGAGACTTAGGGACACAGGTGTACAGTGGTCTCACTTTCGATAACCACATCACCCACAAGAGTCAGGAAATCCTTCCATGTGGCAAACTCATCACTAAGGGCTTTTCATCCAGAAAAAAGGAGGTCATTGTCCCACTGTACTCATCCCTCATTAGACCCATTATAAAATACAATGCCCTGTTTGGTATGTACCTCTCAAGACATCTGCAACAACTGGAAAGGCCACAGAAATACCCCACTAAAAGAATCACAGGCCTAAAGCAGATGGCCTAAGGCAGATGCCCTATGCTGACCATCTAAAAAAAACTCCACTTATACTCTGTCGCATATCGTCTACTCAGAGGCGATCTCTGCTTAACATACAAGGCCATGTCAAACCCAGAGCTGTTGGACATGCTACACTTAAAAAAATCCCAATCCCTCAGAGACACACACTCCAGGGATCTAAACCTTGCAATCACAATGAACAAAACATGCTGGAGGGATAAGTTCCTGACCCAGAGACTCGCCAGACTCTGGAATAGACTGCCCATACATGTCAAGCAGAGCGCCTCTTTGGCTGTCTTCAAAAGGAACCTTGACGATTGGATGGGAGATAGGAAAATCACCCCGGGGGTCATGTCAGTCGCCCTGTTAGACAGGGGTCCAGGGAAGTAAATAGCAAACAACGAACACAGTATCCAGCAAATATTTTAATAAAATCTCTCTGACGTCTCGGCCAAAGCCTTCAAGGAGAATAAAATTATGTACAAGCACCCATACTTTATAGCAAGCTGATAACTCAATTAAACAATTAAACAATTAATTAAGCAACACTCTCCAATTGAACTCTACATTGAGCCCACAAGGAGACATAGTTTTGTACTTTAAAATAAGCAGAGCTTCTTTTTGCAATAACACAGTTTTAACATCCTGCTGACAGTACATTGATGGCTTAACTTGTTCTAAAATAGTGGCTTTTAAACCTTCACTACTTTTATTATGACATTCTATAAAATGCAGAGCTACAGGGCTTTCAATATTACCATTGTTAATGTCCCTTATATGCTCTAACAATCTCAATTTAAAAGCCCTTTTAGTTTCTCCTATGTAATAAGTATTACATGGGCAACAGAGAGCATAAATAACCCCTGCTGACTTACAACAAAATTCCTTAACAGGAGTAAACTTCACATCATTAATGAATGGAAAACAGGGTACAATATATTTGCAACCTTTGCAGCTTCCACAAGGGAAGGTGTCAATTCGACATGGTTCTTTATATATTAAAGGTAGAGGCAAAATAAATTTACTTTTAACTAAAAAGTTTTTGATATTTCTACCTCTCCGATAGGAAAATTGTAAGTTAACATTAAGCCACTGCTGAACATTTTTACAAGAAAGTAAAAAAGACCAAAATTGTTTTACTATATCAAGAAATTTAAAAGTAAAGCAACCATAAGTGGTTACAAAATACATATTTTCCTTACAATTATTAACACTATTATATTGAGACACATTGTTACAAGGATGATAACTAGTTACGCCATCAAAAAGCTTAACTCTTCTAACCAACTTATCAAAACATCTATTTAAAATGTCCTTATTATAACCTCTGCTTTTAAAAGATTCCACCAAAATGTTCATTTCTTGCTGAAAAATATGATATCTTCCACATAATCTATATGTACGTAACATTTCCCCATATGGTAATGCATCCAAAGTGTGGGGAGGGTGACCACTAGTTCCATGTAAATAAAAATTAGTACCTTCAAATTTTCTATTAATTGAGGTAATAATTTTCATACCATCAGAAATATCCAAAATAATATCCAAAAATGGGACCACGGGTCCCATTTTTAGACCATCAAAACTCATGGAAAATCTATTATAATTGATGTCCTTAACAAACTCTTTAATGTCACTTTCATCAGCATCCACCAAGAATATTAGATCATCCACAAACCTATAATAAGATATTACATGAGTTTGAAAAAATCTATGCTTGTATATTATTTCTAGTTCAAATAGGCCCATAAATAAATTAGCATACATGGGGGCAAAAGAAGCCCCCATGGCTGTGCCTTGTAATTGATGGTACAAAACCTCATTAAACTCAAAAAAATTGTGAGTCAAACAAAAATGAAGTAACTCTACAATAAATACTGTGACCGGATTATCACCCAAAAAATATCTAACAGCCTCAAGACCAAAAGAATGTTCCAGGGAAGTAAATACTGTGGGAAGAAATAGCCAGGGAATTGTTATGGTTATGCTTGTATAGGCCCTAGGGCCGATAGCCTAGTATCAACCTATGAACCTATGATATCCTGAGTCAGCTGTTTCAGCATCCATCCTCCTGTTGACTAGATGATTTTCAACAATCCATATGCTCTGCAGAGAGCCATCAGACATACAACTTTTAATGGCAGGGTTTCTTTGCCTTGGAGGAGATGCTGGGTAAGACCAGCCATATATTTTCATATATGCTGGCCTTGTGCTTAAGCAGTATCTTCTGCTGTTGCCCCAGCTGACCCCTTCCTTCTCCTCCCCTGTCAAAAAAGAAGACAAAATTAGTCATACTGCTTACCTTGCTGCCAGAGAAGCAGTCCTGTATGCTACAAGTATACTTGAGCATTTCTAGTGTCCTGAATCTATTTCTTTATGGAAGAACATTCCAACAACGTCTTTCATACAGCTCTTTAAACCACATGAATACAAGAATACAAGCACACTAGTGACAGGACCTGAACTCCTGTTACATTGTTCAGGAACAACATTGGTCCAGACTTGGTCAAACCAAGTTCATGCGTCATCTGCTAACTTCTGATACACAAACATTATATATTTCCATAACAATGTCAGTTGCTACAGCAGCAATTATCAGCATAATAGTAACTTTTAGTTAAACTTACTTTTCAATTGCCTACAGCCTACAGCAGACTAACTTAATACTGGCCTTTGTTTCATCCTCTTAAACTGAATATGACAGTTTAACTTACTTATAATCAAATCACAATTTTGTATAAATTACAATTCTTGCATTGTCCAGCTTTGTTTTCTTCACTGGTGTCATTTTAAGTCTTCCATCCTTTCATTTTGTGTTTTATTTAATATTGTGGTATCATAATCCATTTTCTTATTATGTGTAGTATATCATTTTGCAATTATTTTAGAACCTTCTGTTATTTGCTATTAATTTTATGATGCTTTTCTCTTTGGGACTCCACTCAGAGTGGCTGTTAATCCAGCTGGATATCCAGGTCGTCAAAGCAGAAAAAAGTTAATAAAATATGTCTTCCAATTGAAATGTTAGCACTTGTAATGCCAAGTGTCAATAGACCAAAACAAAAAGACAGAAACATCAAACATCACTCTTCCATTTTAAATTTGTTTTTTGAAGGGGGACAAGCTCTCCTGTACCCCACCAGTGGGGGCAGCAAGCCCTCCACACCTCAAAACCTATATGTACCAATTCCAAGATCACCATAAAAAAGGGAATATTCTAAGAAATGGCCATTGGGGTCTTAGTATAGTTTTTTTATTTAACCATTCAGTATCTACATTATGGGACTCACTAAAAGTGGGTCCCAGTATTTCAAAAGGTTTACCAATAAATATTTATAAAAAAAAGAAAAGAACTGTCCAGTTTTTTCCAACATCTAAAACAAAAGTATTAATGTGGTAGCATGAAATGTATTTTTCTAGAACAAGACAGACTGTTGTTATGTTACCAATACATCATTTCAATGTTGTTTAGAACTGTCCTGAGTTTTTTTTTTAACATTTCTGTCAGTAAAACAATAAATACTATAACTGAAGTTCCTTTTATATAATTTAATGTAGCTCATAACTTGTGGAACACAAATTGCTGTCTAGTTAACAAGTGGCAAGTGAATTCATTCTACTTTTATTTTCTTACAGAATGAAAGCCAAAATCCACTCACAATATTTTTTGAGAGGGATCGAAAGAATGGTCTCTGTATTTATTATGCTGAATATCATTTCACTTTTTAGTTGTCTTTTGTGTAGTTCCTTTATTTACATGTGTAGCTTGTACTGTTTCCTTTCAGCAAGCATTCATCCATGCAAAGGCCAGTATGTTAGTCACTTCATTTTGATATCTGCATATGAATTGACATTTGTCTAGATCCCCCCAAGAAAGCACATCACACCATCTTAGCATAAGACAAACTTTATTAATCAATATTCATTACACTCCTACTTTCTCAACAAGGATCTTCACTCAGTCTTTGTCTTTGTCAGTTTCTCTCCTCTCTTTCACTACAGTTATATCCTGCCAGTAGGTACATCTATTCTTTAAGTATATTATGGCCAGGATTCAGTAAAGCTTACATGGAGCTAAACTCCATGTAAGAATAGTGGCACAGCTCGAACATGGAGTTTGGAACCTGTGCGATCCAGTAAACAAGGCTGGGGGCGTGCACAAGCCTCCCAGCTCTATTCTAACACAGACAGACAGAATAATGCTAATCACCTAATTTGCTGGTGAAATCATGCAAATGAGGTGAATTAGCAATTCAGCATGCAGACAGGCATCCATGCTGGAGCCGTATCCGCTGCAGAAATGTACTCAGTTACTAACCGTGTAAATTTCTGCAAAAATCAAAACAGGGGCATGACAGTTCAAAGTAAAGCATGTATTATGAGTATTAGGCATGCCAATGGTCAAAAATATGGCCATTGGCATGCATAACTGTTTCAAAATGATAAAAATCAAAGTTTATTTTTTGGGGACGATTTTGGCCATTTAAGTGGAGCACAGCGGCACTGAAATGAGATCATGCAAGAAATAAAAAAAATGTAAAAAGACAATTTTATGTGAAAGATGAATTTTGCCATTATAAGGGGCAGCAGGCAGACTCATAACAATAACAGGTAACAGTGGTAGCTAAGGACATAGGCCCCGGTGTAGTGGTGTAACAAGGGTCTAAGGCAGTGGGGTATGCAAAGGAGCTAAATTTATTAAATGGCAAAATGGGAGACTGTGTCCATGTGCACCTAACCGTGTATGAGCTATAATGTGGTGGTGTAAGCAGGAGAAGCAGATGACATGAAAAGGGGGGGTGTCATGCTTGGTGTAAGCACATTGGAGCTCTGCGGCTCCAATTTGCACTCAGCTAAGCAAGTGGGTGTGTCTGAGGCTGCTTAGCTTTGCTGAGCTCTTTCAAGAACTGAGAAACATGTTTCTTGTCCAAGGGAGGGCCTTTTCTGCTCAGCAATGTTTACACTTGCTAAAACAGTTTGTGCAGCATGCCACAGGGCTTAAACAGAGCAAAAATAATATAAAAAAAGGAAATAGCAATATAAAGGAAATGAAATACAAATCACTAAAGCAGCCTCTCTCAGTCACAGTGGCCCATTCAAACCCCTCAATAATACAGCTGGCAGGTGGGATGTATCATTAGTCAGCCAATCACACAGGCAGCATTTGCAGCACAACAGTATAAAGTATGCAAACAATTTTCAGTCTGATTTTTCCCACAAACCCTGCACCATTGGTGTACATATTTGGGAATTTTAACTGACAAAATGTTAGGGGCTGCTGTCACTTTGATACATCAGTATGTGCTAGAGACTGAGGGTGGTGAGGAGGATAATGCTGACAACTGTTCCAGACCAAAGAGGAGGAGATGAGTGTTCAGATCCAGGGTAACTTACCAGGGGCTACATGATCTGGAGATACTAGAGCACTATAGGGTGTACAGGAACATACTTCAGCAATTCATCGAGCTGTGCTGGCCTCACCTCAGACCCAGTGCCAAAAAAGGGGAATCCATCCAAGTTGAAACCAAGGTATGTGTAGCCTTAAGCATACTAGCTACAGACCTTCCAAAGGCCTACTGGGGACATCATGGGGGTCTCACAGGTATCTGCATCCAGGGTACTCCACCAGTTCCTGGACGCCATGCTACCACATGCCAGTGAGCACATTTATTTCCCCAGCATCCCTGAGGAGAGGACCAGCAATATGCATCTATTCCACCATGTAGCAGACTACCCAGAGGTACTGGATGCCATACACTGCACTCATGTCCACATCAAAGCACCACCTGGTGAAGATGGTAGAGTGTATGTCAACCACAAGGGCTTTCACTCCATCAACTGCCAGGTCATGTACAATGCCCAGGGCATTATCATGAATGTGTGTGCTGGCAGCTCTGGAAGCTATCATGACTACCACATCTGGCATTCTTCATAGCTGTACCAGGGATTTGCCAGGGGGGACATCCCGTATGGCCATCTTGTGGGGCATGCTAGTTATGCACTGTAACCGTGGATGAAGACACCCTTCAGAAATGCTCACAAACACCCAATGAAGAATGGCATAATGAGGCACTCACACAAACAAGGAACATTATAGAGCATGTGTTTGGGATGCTCAAGTCACAGTTCTGCTACCTTGACCTATCTGGTGGACCCTTGCAGTGCCCTCCACACACGTGCGCACATGTTCATAGCATGTGCCATGCTACACAATATGATCCTGCTGAAACAGCTATGGCAGGAACAGCACAGGGAAGGGTCATACATCCCCCCATCATTGACAAGGTCTCCACAGGCACAGGAGGACACGGAGAGGAACCCCCTGAGTCTGCCCTTGTAGGCAGATGTAGACATGCCCAGTATGCCCTAGCCTTGGCATAGAGGAAATGCATAGCACATACGCTTACACCCCAGGGACTCAGGGACTGACACCTCCCTCTGACTTGCACACAAAGTAAAATGGATGCCACACACATCACGCTACATATACATTACCATGTATAGGCCATGTACTGCATGCATCCAAGAGAGTCAGCCCTCAAACACCATCCTCACAACTGCCGCAGGCACAAGGTAAGTCACTCTTCTCAACAATATATGAATGGAGTAGTACATTTTGGTAGCATATCTAAGGTATTGCTGCATGTATGCAAAGAAATAGGAAGGCCTACCGGGATAGAAGTAGACAACTGTCAGCTATGTGGGACAACAGGAAATGGATGCCCAACACTGGCTTCCCCAGAGTAAACAGTAGTCCCCTAGGTGACAATGCGCACTGCACTGCACTGCACTGCACTGTATGTGTGGGACAAATAAACTGGTGGGGTCATAGGTCACACGCATGGATGTCAATGTTGGGGCCCCATACTCATCCCACAGCCTCTCCCAGCAAGTCAGTTGTAGAAAACCATTAAGAAATGTCAGGCAAAGGCCCGCAAATAGTGACAATGATGAAATAGTCCTCCCACAGACTTACACATTGATATCACAGCAGGCCTTGCAGTTGCAGGATGTCTTAGCAGGGTAGGAAGTCTGAAAGTCAAATGCCTGCCAGTACATTTTAGCCTTCTGTCTTTAGTGATATGCCAGTATTCTCCAAGACAGGCACAACAGTATACTAAATGGAATCCAAAAGTAAACCCAACATTTGCACAGTCTGTGCAAATGTGTACAGTTGACAGGTATGACCCCCAATACACCCGTGTCCCCATAGTAATGCAGTAGCAAGTATGTTTGTAGGGTAATAGCAGCAGGGCACACATTCTCAGGGTTGTCCCAATCAACCTGACCACTTGTTGCATGTTCACAATATGTAGGGTTCAATGAGTTATGTATATGTGTGATCAATACTGCTAGGAAGTGAGCAGCGCGTACACTCGGCTGTTGAGCCTAGTGGCCTAGGTATAGTACTGTAGTGGACAGGGTCCATGCAAACTATTTAGCATGCAGCTACACCTATGGTAGGAGTTGTACACACTGTCCAGAAGTCAATATATGTCACTGCAGGAAAGCTGGACAAGTCAGGGACAGAGGGACAGTACACAGCTTGGAGTAACCTACACAGTGCTTAATAGGCCAGCAGGTACCTGAAAGTCAGTGCACTGCCAGGTTTTCAATGTCCGCCACCTTACTGTGTCAGCACTGACAACAAGTCACTGGCCACCATCCATACCCCTGGAATGGCAGGCTGACAAAGAAAGATCACAAATATGCCTCATATCTCTTCTGCTTATCCTAACATTGCATTTGCCTGCCAGACTATGTACCAAACAAGAAAGGTTCATGTTGAAACATCAATGGCAGACAGTGGAGAAGCAGATGTCATACCCATAAGAAAAAGCAAGCTTATGCCAAACTGGTCTCCTGGCTGTCAATGTTTGCAAAAGCATTAGTAACACCCTGTCCCCATGTGTGGTCCTTGTCTGACTGTCATATATGGGCCTGTACAAATGTCAGTTTGTGACAGGTTGACAGCTAGGGCCAACATGTAGCCATATAATAATGAAGTAACACAAACCATCTGAGCATATCTCTCAACCTTACAGATTTTTGCAGAATGTCCATAAAATTGCCTCATATTTTTGGTGTGCTCCTCCTAAAATATGTACCTTTCTGGCAAATAGCTGAGGATTGAAGTCATTAAATAATGACAAATATTTGAGTTTAAGACTCCACATCCTTCAGAAAATTCATGCTAATGCAAAACCTATTATTCAATCAACTTTCTAAGTTTGTAAGAGCAATATTTAAAATATGTCCCTATTTGTCCCCCATCATTTTTTGTCCAGAATTTTTGCTCTAAGAGGTTGACAGGTATGCATCTGAGGTATTATCAGTATGGATCATCAAGGATTATCATGGACCTCCTTAACAAGGACATTAGCAAACCTCAAATACCTGACTCCACACAGTCTGCCTTCCCCAAGGGGAGGTATGTCAGTGAGCTCTGGATGACTTCCCTGAGACAGCCAACAAAGCATGGATGATGGAAAGATGGTGCACTCTGGCCACCTTCACATGGAAAAAGCCTTACACACTATTCCCCACATGGCCATAGTACAAGAACTCTGTCAGGTAGGCAGCAGTCCATATGTTACCAGATGGGTAGGGAACTGGTTCATTGATTGAACCCACATAATCATAATAGGGATAGCCAAGTCAAACAGTACATCTGTAATGAGTGGCATACCCCAGGGATTAGTCTGGGGGCCTCTGGTATAGGAAATACTTCCCTGACATTCAGGCCAAAAACACTGGCCTGTAGCTCACCAGGTTGGAAGATGACTGCAAACTGGGAGCAGTCATCGATACCCAAAGTGATGTGGACATCCCACAACCGGGTCTCACCAAAACAAATGACTGCTGCCAGAAACATGGCCTCAAGCTGAATGCCTGCAAATGCATCATCATCCCCTTCAGGGAGACTGACATCCCCACATATTATCACATTAACGACAATGTCCTACATACACAATCAGTACTGAGGCATTTAGCCACCCAGGTTGATAGCAACCTGAAGTCTGAGCTCCATGTCGCTTCTGTTGTACAGAAAGTTTCATAGATGGGCCAACACAACATTAAGGGTATCTCATCCAGGGACAAATCGGGCATAAGATCCATGTATCCTAATCCTATAAAGCCAATTATTCTGTGCAATGCCCACTCTGGAATGTACCTCAGAAAGCACATGCAGCAGCTGGAGAGACCACCAAAGTTCCTCACAAGGAGAATCCAAGACCCCAAACACCTACCCACACAGACAGGCTAACAACACTGTCTCTCTACTCAGTTCCATACAGACTCCTCAGAGGTGACCTCTGTCTGGCATACAAAGCAATACAGACCCTGCCTTAATGGGACTGTAGCACATCTGGAAGTCAAGGCCCACTTGATCAACCTGTAGGCGCAGCATCAACCTGGTCTGTTTTATCGATAGGGCTTGTTGATGTGACAGATACATGTCCCACAGACTCCGACATCTGTGGAATATGGTCTATATTAGATAACTGAACTTTCAAAAGTTAGAGTGTCATATGGTCAACACCATTTGATCTAATTTTTGAAAGTTCCCTACAGCGCGGAATGGGAAGATTTCCCTTTTCTGCATTGTAGTGAGATCTCGGAGTTGGCATATTTAAATAGTGGGGGATATGGGGGGTTCAGGGAGGCTTGCCCCCCTGCTTAAAATGTTTAGGTAGGTTATTTGTGTAGTTTTTTTTTTTTTATTAGATGTTTGAACTTTTAAAAGTTCGATCATATGGTGTTGACCATACGACAGTCGAACTTTTGAAAGTTCGATTATCTAATATAGACCCTGTGGAATACACTCCATGTCCACATCAAGCCAAGTGTCTCAATACTTCTTGTGAAGTGATCCCTGTATAAGTCATGGGAAACAGAAAATACAGTCCTGTGACTCCACCTGTGTCCCTGCTGTACAGGGGCTCTGGGTGCTTGCATGTCTTACCATGGGCTACACTCTCATTTGTGAGGGTTATAAGGGCATCAGAGCCAATAGCTCAGTATCCTCATACCAACCTATCAACCTATGAAGAAATGTCAGTCACAGGTTCACCACATTACCCTATACTATTCTACCACTGACATACCTGGAAATCACAGTACTATGTGGAATATACCACACATATAATGGACATCCCTGCTCAGCAGAATGCACTCTGTGCCCACACTCATACCTCTCAATCTCTTAGAGAAAGAAATCTGAACAAGGTCTTATATAAAAGTGGGACAAAGGCCCAAACATAGGGATGATATTTAAATATTGCTCTCACAAACTTAGAAAGTTGAAGGAATAACAGGTATTGCAGTATCATGAAATCTCAAAAGGTAATGAAGTCTGAAACTCAAATGTACTGTTATTATTTCCTAAATTCAGTGTCTAATTATGTGTCACTAACTTGCCAGAGCACCACACTTTTATGGAAAGTGCACCAAATCTATGAGGCATACATCTGGACATTCTGGAAAACACTGTACAGTTGAGAGGTATGACACACCAGAATATGACTCTTCAGTTAAGATGAATACCACACAAGCAGGTGATTCCCAGCCAGTATATCACCGAGGTGCTGGACTGTTTACACAGCATCATCAGCCAATCGGCTGTAGGCACACCTCTCAACATGCTGAACTGGGCAAGACTGTCTATAGTTTGGCTCATAATTATGGTCTGTGCATCATACAGCATGTATTTTACAGGTGAACCACTGTGAGGATCTGAAGATGTCTGTCAGTAAGTAATGACAATACAATTCATTGTCAGACATCATAAATGTCAGTAAATGTCTGCTAAAACAAACCCTGTTACACTAGCAAACTTTCCACATTAATAATAGCAATATGTACAGTATCCCTCTATGTTTGTGTCATTGTCCCCCCATTTTGGCAGGCTATCTCTAGATCCCTTGCACTAATGGTTGAGAAGTATGGCTGTAGCACAAAAAATATCCTGGACCGGAGTACAACGATCTCTGGAATGGAATCCCACTCTTAATATAGAAGGTCATACTGAGCATGCTCCTACACTTAGAGAATTACAGCCCACATCTAAACCCACATCAGGCTATATAACTGAATTGTGTAGAATTACAGCCTACGTCTAAACCGACATCGGGCTATATAACTGTATTGTATATATATATGTCTTTGCATACAGACAGCTGTGTACACCTTAACTGACTCTACCCACACCCATCAGACAGGATTACCCTCAGCTAGCTGTAGGTGTCCCATATGTGATATATCTGCATCTGTTGCATATGATACACAGTCATATACATGAGAAACATATAACAATATTTCCAGAATACACACACATAGACATGGAGAAGAGGAAGACAGACAGTGATAGAGAGAGCGAGAGACACAGGGAGACACACACACACACACACACACACACACACACACACACAGAGTGAGTCATAGACAGGGATACCCTGAAAGGCATAGAGTAACATCCTGCTGTGAACAGTTGCATAACAGTTGTAACCAGTCACATGTGCCAGCATGAAGATGAGCTCCATTGTGTAATAATACTGTGGTAGGGGTTGTAATATCACATCACCTGCTTGTGTGTGTGTGTGTGTGTGTGTGTGTGTGTGTGTGTGTGTGTGTGTGTGTGTGTGTTTGTGTGTGTTTGTAGAGTAAAGTATTATGAGGGCTTTCCCACTCAGTACACTTCCCATTGCCCTGTTTTAGAAGATCTGCTGATATCAGTCACCTTAGAAATACCTTTGGACACTTGTCATTCCTATAAGCTCTGTGGCACGTGCAATAACTGCAGAACACTATAGTACAAATAACTAGATAGTCAGGGGTTCTACACTCAGTCCAGCCAAATATAAGTGTGTGTTTGTAGGTTAAAGATTTTGAGGCCATTCCCACCCAGTACACTTCCCATTGGCCTACATTAGCTGTCCTGCTGATGTCATTCACCTTAGAAGTACCCTTGAACACTTGCCAGCCCTATAAGCTCTGTAGTATGTGTGATAACTGCAGAACACTAAAGTACAAATAACTAGATAGGTAAGGGTTCTAATCTCAGTTCTAGCAAATGTGTGTGTGTGTGTGTGTGTGTGTGTGTGTGTGTGTGTGTGTGTGTGTGTGTGTGTGTGTGTGTGTGTGTGTTTGTAGATCAAAGATTTTGAGGCCATTCCCACCTTGTATGCTTCCTATTGGTGTACCTTAGCTGTCCTGCTGATGTCAGTCACCTTACAAGTACCTTTGGACAACCCTCAGCCCTATAAGGTCTGTGGTGCATGCAATAACTATGTAACAGTATACAACAAATAACTAGATAGGCAGCAGTTCTAATCTCAGCACTGCTAAATGTGTGTGTGTGTGTGTGTGTGTGTGTGTGTGTGTGTGTGTGTGTGTGTGTAAGTCTTTGTAATGTGTGTATATTTGTAGGATACAGTATTTTGAGGCCTTTTTTCCCAGTGCAATTCCCATTGCCATACTTTACAAAGGATGGTGATGTTATTCACCTCAGAAGTACCATGGGATACTCTTCAACCCTATAAGCTCTGTGGTGCATGCGATAACTGCATAACACTTCAGTACCAATAACTAGATAGGGAATGGTTCTAAACTCTATACTGGCAACTGTTATTGTGTGTGTGTGTGTGTGTGTGTGTGTGTGTGTGTGTGTGTGTGTGTGTGTGTGTGTGTGTGTGTGTGTGTGTTTAAGAACAGTATTCTGTGTCTGTGTGTGTGTGTGTGTGTGTGTGTGTGTGTGTGTGTGTGTGTGTGTGTGTGTGTGTGTGTGTGTGTGTGTGTGTGTGTGTGTGCGTGTGTGTGTGTGTGTGTGCATGTGTGCATGTGTGTGCGTGTGTGTGTGTGTGTGTGTGTGTGTGTGTGTGTGTGTGTGTGTGTGTGTGTGTGTGTGTGTGTTTGACTGAGACCATATCCTCTGGGGATGTGGGGTTTACCATTTTGTGGCATGTTCCACACAGTACAATTCCCATTGCCCACTTTACAAGAGCCACTGATGTCATCCACCATAGAAGTACCTGTGTACACTCTTCATCCTTATATGCTCTGTGGCACGTGCAATGACTGTGTAATACTACAGTGCAATTAATTAGATTGGCAGGGGTTCTAATTGCAATACTGGTAACTAGAGTACTGCGTGTGTTTATGTGTGATGCATATCCCTTGTTTCTGTTGCTTATACCATTTTTAAGGCCTGTTGACCCCCTCCCCATGGCATTACTTTAAAGAGCCAGTTAATGGCATTTGCCGTACATGCACCATGTTAAACTGTACAGACCATATCAGCCATCTGTACATATGTATATGGACTATCCAGATGTTTGCAACCTATATGTGGTCTGTGTCCCCTAACAATGGGCATTTATGAGACACATTGCCAAATATGTTACAGTTACTGTAGTGAAAGACATGTCAGCAGCAGACCTCATACCTGTCTGAAACATCATGCTGATAAACAGTATGTTACTGTATCACTGTATCACATCACCTTGCAGCAGTCTACCTGTGTTACGGCCAGCAACATACCTACCAACCACTCACAGACATCAGGCAAAAGTCATATGGGAAGCTAGGGGAAACAGCAAACATTGAGCACACCCATCACATATTGCTGTGACACACATGGGAAATAGATACAGAACAGGTCATGCAATTGAATGCACCTTCCAAAGGGTATGTGTTGTTACATGACAATATCTGTCATTAATCTACAATGTCAGTCTGTCATGATTTTACCAGACATTGGCCGGAAAACCACATGTTTATGACAGATGTAAAGAAAACATGTGTCAGACATCAGGACAATCTGCACACATATGCAGAGGTCAGAGGTATGGCCACCATCTGTACCCATACCTCTCAAACTCTTAGAGCAATAAATGTTTACAAAGTCATAAATAATGGGGTGACAAAGGCCACACAATAGAGACACCTGTCAAATATTGCTCCTACAAACATATAATGGTGATAGCATAACAGATTTTGCATTAGCATAGATGGCCTGAAAGGTATGAGGTGTGCAACTCATAATGCCATTATGTTATGACATCAGCCTGCAATGATTTGGCAATGATTTGCCAGAAAGACACAGGTGTATGAGAAAATGACAAAATATATGTGGCATGAATCGGGCCAGTCTGTGTAAACCGTACAGTTGAGAGGTATGTCTGAACCACCCTGCAGGTTGCAGTCCATGTTTGGCAAGATGTAAGCTGTGATGACAACTGCAACAGTTAAAAGAGGTCCCAAGACTGTAGGACAAGAAACATGTCATACAGTTCTGTACTGACTGCACAGAGAAGTGATTGCACATCAGAAGCACCTTAAAGTCATGAGAAATACTGTCAGCTAAGATAATGTCGCACAAAGAAGGTGTCATACTAGCATACCAGAGGACGTCCTGTATGTTGTGCTTACCATGGGTGTGCTATGTGCTGCCAACAGTCACATTACTACAAGTTGTGTCCCACACTCCACAATTGATATGTCACACGCACATTGTGTGTCACCTATGTGTGTGCAATATGTAGATATGTGAAGGCCCTGTGACTACCTTGTGCCCCCAAGATAGGTGGATCTGTTGGGGTTAAAGTAATGGCTAGGCTTGTGAACGACCTTGTGCCAGTACTCAAGTAACCTCCTCTGTATGTATGAGCCTGTGGTACTGCAGAACACCGAGGTGACATGTATGAAGGCTAGCTGGCTGTGTCAATGGGTATGTATGCAAGGTCACACTGTCTGCCACCAGTGTCCCTTACACAATGTTGCATGTATACACACCTAGGAAAAATGTACATATACAGCTGTACCTTGACTATTAAAAGGTCAATGCGTTTTCACTCTGCCATACTCCTTATCGGTAATGTCAGCAGGGCCACAGCCTGCAGACACACAGACATCTGGAACACAAACATAATACAGCATTCAAGACTACATTCAGTCAGCATTACTAACACCAGTAATGCATCATGGCTAAAAGTGATACATACACTTTGATGTGTACCTATAACAATTACAAAACAGCACCTTACACAGCATTACATTACTACACTGTACAATATTCACCCTGTGCATCAGACCCATATTAGCATGTCCCTGCACTGATGATATAGATGACAGGGATGTGGCAGAATTAAGAGCATATGCACAGGGTGTGGTGTGGGTTTGCCAGAGACCTTGGCTGGGCCATACGGTTGATATCATGTGTGTGTGTTTGGAGGGGTGTTTTCTAAATGAGCTGTGCAGAGGTGCTGTGTGCATCTGCTGGTGACCTGCCTGTGATAGAGAGTTGTGTGTGTTTTTATGCACACAGTCATGCCATGAGGCTGCCCTACACAGGGGTATGTTGGACAGTGGTGGACCATGCATGGCAGGGTCTACAGATCACTGTCTCTGGCCATGAACATAGGAACTGGTTCTGCCAGGGATCTCACTGGCATCACCAGGCCCAAGGCCAGATGCAGTACTACTCCCCTATGGTGACTGCTGTATGCTTGATCTGTGTCCCTGACAAGACCAGCCAGGAACATGTGCCCATGGTCTGCTCCATTGTGGTGTGGACAGCACCCTCCCTTTGGTAGTGCTGGTGGTACTGCCACTATGAGAGTGGGAATGTGCATGGCCTAGTAGAGTCTCAGCTGATCTTGTTGATGTATGTCCACAGGGCTGATGCCCTACTCCTACCACATGCTCCAGCACAGACAATCCACGGTCGAGGATTGACAATGTTCACCCCACTGACTATCCATGACCTTAGCATAATAACGTGTGGCATCAGCAAGGCCATGGAGGTTGTCATGCATGGCAGGAAGTGTTGAATTCAAGACCCTAAGTATCTGTCTGGTGTTGCATTCAGTACATGCCTGTGCCTTCATGACGGTTGGAAACTTGTCTGGTGACACCTGCTTTGACACTTGCGACAGAGGCTTGATGGACAGCAATCTTCCTTCGAGCACCCATGTCCATCTGCCTGTGTGGGACCTCGCCTGCTCTCTAGCTATGGCTAATGTCTACACTCACATTTGCCATAATCACCACACTAGCCTGTTCCATGCCACCACTCTCCAACTGTTCATTATCTGTGGGTGCTGGGGACTGGGTATGTGTGGGCATTGTGAATGTGTGTGGGAACATTGTGGTTGAAAGTGGGATGCCAACTGATGGCACAGATTCAACCGCCGACAACCACATCTGTGCCTCACTATGACCACCATCATCATCAGAGTCCACAGAGACACTGACATCAGGTTGTGAGTGGGAGGGACACCGACCCTCATGTCCACCTGTGAGGGGAAGACAACATATGTAAATTAATACCTTCACTATAAGGTTTGCTGATACACACACACACACACACACACACACACACACACACACACACACACACACACACACACACCCAAACACACACACACACACACACACACACACACACACACACACACACACACACACAGACACACATACACACACGCGCTCACACACACAGGTGAGGTGGCACAAAGGCACTATACAGACAACACAATATCCAAATGATGATGACATGCACAACACACAAACCACAACATACACACTCTGGACAGGCACTTACCATCATGCAGTCCAGCTATGTCCACTTAATGTTGATACTAATATACACCTCAGGGATATGTGAGTACTGTTAGTAGGTGATGGGCCTTCACCTAGCACACACTGCACCAGTGTACACATTATTGCTGTACACCTGTATAGCACAGTGGCAACATATACAGAAATGTTACATCTCCAGCAAATAGGCCCCTGTGATGACCACTGTGATGCAACACAGTTAACCTCATCACAAGTGAACTTGCACATATCGCAAAATGGCTAAGAGTAACAGTTGTGTGCATGGAAAAAAATGCATGCCCTTAACATGCATAGGGTATTAGTGAGCCACAAGACATTTCCGTAATCACCAGCTTCAGGTTGCTGTTCTCCATCCAGACCAGAGGGACCTATGTAGTTGTGGGAGAGAGATATTGTCAGCAGACTCACATGTAGCATTGGTACGGGATGAATGCTGCATTTCAGCACAAGTACAGTACAAGCTCTGATACTACACAATTTGCTGTCATTTACCATAGATGTGCACTTGCGTGCATTACAAAACCCCATCCACAAATGCAGATTGTCCTGACATATGCATGTAGATACTCTATGGATGGCAGTATGACTGCTACAGTATTCAATTGATGTCCACTGGGGCCTTACCTGGACACTCCCCACCTGTTGTCTGGGTGCCACCCACCTCCATGACTTGGGTGTGTTCAGTTTGCAGGGGTGCGGTGGCTGTCCCAAGGTTGGCAAAGAACTCCTCAGTTGGTGTCTATGGTGCCTGCCCACCTGTAGCTGTATGGTCCCTGGCCATGGCAGCAGCCCTTTGCCGGGCATGGTGTATGAGGTTGGTTGCCTGTGTCTGACCTACTCATAGGTCCACCCATGCTGACCCATGTTGTTCACCCTGGTAACTAAGTTGGCCCACAGCGCAGTCTGGTCCTGCAGCTGCTGTCTGCTATGGCTGAAGAGGACTCTGTGATGCTGTTAAATGGCTTCAATAATTGACACAGTCTTGGCTTCAGAATATGCAGGCTGGTGCATACGTGGTATTCCACCTGGAAGACAAACAGGGAAACACATCACAGGACCTCGTACATTGGTCAACATTATTTGCAGATCTTGCACATCCACATTTGCTAGCACTATCTACCACTAACAACCACATCATACCCCTGACATCTATCAGCACAGTATGAGCATGCATTGCACTCCTGGTCCTGATGTGTCATGTTCCCCTCAATGAGGGCCATTAATATGCATAATCCTCCATTCATCATTCACATTTGTGTAGAGAGATGACAGGGGCTGTCTTCCATGCAGATGGGATGACACTGGTGCTCAGGCTTTGTTTGCTACAGTATGTAATGGAGCTGAGAGCTCATGCCTGAGTTCATGCAGAATGCAGACAGGGATGTTATCAGGTCTCATTGAGACTTCAATTTGTTGCCTTTTTAGAGAGCATTACAGACCTGCTCCCTGATTATGAGGGGAGGGGGCAGGTGCTGTGCATCTCCTCCTATACTGATGGGAGACAGGGGGACGATGTTTTCACTTAACCTGTCTGCAGCGGGTTGGCTACACCACATACACACACATGTAGCTATAGCCAACCTGTCTGCAGCGGGTTGGCTATAGCTACGGTGTGTGTGTATGTGGTGTTTTTGACTACCAGTACAGGGTGGATTTGGTTGTTGCCTCTGAAATTGCAGACATATGTGAAGAAGGCCTTGTAACTGTCATTTGAGGATGTATCCAATTTGTACTCATAGTTAGCCTTACAGTGATTCACCTGTGACCTTATATGCTTGTTCAGACAAAGGTGGAATTGTTTCCAATTTGGCACCTGCTCCTTCTTGGCCCATTGGGGAGGATTACTCTACCTTGGGGGAGGTGAGTTTTACAAGTCAGGTATTGCTGAGTCCAAACAGCTATGTAGGTGCTCGTATAGATATTTGATGTAGTCTTAGACACAAAGTCATAACGCAGTTGAACATTTTTCCTGTTTCAACCTGATAATCATACTCAATATAGTAATCATTTCTGTTTTAAGGCAATGCAACAACCTGTAGCTGTAGACACTTATGTCTGTTTGATGCATTGAAACTAAGATTGCATCCTTGTAAAACATGTACAGCTTATTTTCCTGATGTTTTGCAAGTATGTTTGAGGCTTCCAGCTATACCTATTAATACATACATGTGCACAGGTAATACTTGATATACATTTCTGTTCTATGTTAGTATGGCACAGTGTGTTTACACTCTCGCAGCTCAGTCATACCTCTCAACCTGTTAGAGCAAGACATCTGGACGAAGGCACACATGAATGGGTGGCAATGGCCCACAAATAGTGACACTTTATACATATGGCTGTAACACAATTAAGACAGTTTATTTATTTATTTATTTTATTTATTTTGCGATTTGTTAACCGGGAAAGTCCATTGGGCCAGAATGAGCCAGTTTTCAATGGAGGCCTGGGGAGAAAAGCTCCATATACAATTACTGCACAACTAATATCAACAAAGTTAACAAGTACTATACAATTTTCAAAAACTACTAAAACACAGTAATATAGAAGACAGAATAATAACATTTGAGGAAGGTGTTGTAATTTGGCACCTGAACTGCATGTTATATAATGAGCTCATACCTTTCAGCTGTCCAGAGTTTTGCACACTGAGTTGATAGCACAGTAGGTTTTGCATTCACAGGAATACTTTGGAGGATATGACATCTGACATTCAAATGTATGCAATTATGTTCTGATGTCAGTCTTCACTGATTTTGCCAGTGATTTGCCAGACATAACACAACTCTATGAGAAAATGACTACAAATATGGGGCAAACATGTAGTCAGTGTGCAAAACTCTGGACTAAGTATGAGCTCAGTATATAACATGCAGCAACACACACAGTTGTTTACTATGCACATACCCTATATAGGTATCTTAGATTTGCAAGACAAGCATATGTATCATAGTAGTTTTCATAAGTGACATATGAATATTTACAACATCCCAGGTAGCTGGCCTGGCAGTGTCACAGTCAGTATTGTACAGCAGACAGTAGTGGCTCATGCTATAGGATGCCCCCCAACTGTAAAATAAAAATAAATTGCCCCCGTCTCCCTGCCACCTGTAAATAAAAAAAAAATCACGAGTCAGTCTCAGAACTCCACGCATGCGTGCTTAGTTCCTGACTGTTGTGTTAGGCAGTCCTGAACTCCACGCACACATGCGTGCTAGTTCCTGAACTCCAGACTGCTCTGTTAGGTAGTCCAGATAGGAAAGGAAGGGAACTCCAGCCTGCCAGCCCAGAGGTCTGTGCGGTGATGACCGCACAGACCAGAAGAACACTGGACTGCATCGCCCGCAAGCTGGAGGCTCTAGCCAACTCATGTCTTACGCGGGGACAGCAGAACAGCCAACACAGGCTGCTGCTATGGTGTATGGAGGACAGGTGATTATTTCAGGACACTACAGAGGACCAGCTGGTGATCAGGCTGCTGCAGAGGACGGTTTCAGGCTGCCATGGAGGATTGGAGGTAGTGTGTATGTTTGTACGCGTATACATGTTTTCGACTATACTGTTAGATATAATATGTACCACTACAAGGCTACCTTCAGATTTTTTTTTTGACTTGTCAATATTTTATTTAACTACAGATCCACAGTCTATAGCCAGGTAGGTGTGCAGATCATCAGACTCTAGAACCTGCTCAACACAAAGCTGAGGAGCAAAAAATCAGTCTTAAAATAAAAAAAAAAAAAAAAAAAAAAAAAAAAAAAGAACAAAAGAGGTTTTCTGTTCCAAAACTGTTGCAAACAGCTTGCTTCACCACTTGCCCAAAAACATAGTGGTCTCCTGTGCTTCAGATGTGATTGAAATAAATTCAGTACTGCACTACACCAAAACATGACCCTAATGATCATTCCCATTGACCATTTGCACTCAGGGATCTGCCCCTTCACCCCACCCTAGTTATGGCTCTGCTGAACAGTTAATGACATCCTATTTGCACTGTTGGATTGTGTAGACATAAAGTGAATGAAAAACAAAGCATTCTGAAGGCATCTGCTTAGAGACCCCTCTATAAGAGCCTATAGTGCATGGTATTTATGTGTGTGTGTGTGTGTGTGTGTGTGTGTGTGTGTGTGTGTGTGTCTGTATCTAAAACAAAGGATAAAAAAGTATTTTTTGGGTAGAGTTATTTTGTCTTTTCCATAATTTTTGTTGTGTGTGTGTGTGTGTGTGTGTGTGTGTGTGTGTGTGTGTGTGTGTGTGTGTGTGTGTCTGTGTGTATGCATCTAAAACAAAGGATGAAAAAGTATTTTTTGGGTATAGTTATTTTGTCTTTCCTATCAATGTTTTTATGTGTATGTAATGCCCCAGTTGCTACATGGTGGTGGGTAGAGAATAAGGCTTGAACCCTGTACCTTGGGCCCAAGTGGCAAGAGCCTAAATTCCCTACCCACCACCATTTGTAAAACATTTGCAGATTTTTGACTCATATTTGGTCTGTTCCTCATAAAATCTGTGGTTTCTGTATTTTTGTTTCTTAATACAGCCAGTGGTGCAGTGGTAGCTTTGCTGACTGACAGCTACAAATTATCTGGTTTGATTTTTGGCTGGGGTGCCTTCTTTGTGGAGTCTGTATGTCCTCCCTGTGTTTGTGTGGGTTTGCTCTGGTCTCCTTGATGGATATTTGCCCCTATTTTTTGGACTGTATTCCCCCATTATTGGCTTTATCCAGGTTTTCTGTGCCAAGGTTGAGAGCTATGGTGAGAACTGAACTCACTGAATATGTTTGGGAGCTGTATTCCCCCATTATTGGCTTTGTTCAGGTGTTTTTTGCTAAGATGTTGACAGCTATGGTGAGAACTGAATTCACTAAATGGTAGCCATTTAAGTTTCAGTCTTCCTTTCTTTCATAAAACAGATGATTTGGCATAGTGGTATGTTGCTCTGACTGTTTTGCACAGAATCCTGGGTTCAATAATTGGCAGTGAAATGTATGGTGGTAACACAGCATTTTATTCTAACAACTTTCCAACATTATACAAGCAATGTTTAAAATGTGTCAGTTTTTTGGTCTTTTGCCCCCCTCCCCTAAATTTTGGCTTTTTCCAGATTTTTTGTGCTGCAAAGTTCAGAGATACAACTGAGTGTCAAGTAGATCTTACAAGAAGCTGAGAGCTGCAGGGAAACAAAAATTTAGTGCTGCTTATGCCAAGTCTGCTTGCATTGTTAATAGCACAATAGGTAGTGTACTCCCATAGTAGGTATATGTATTGCTGATACTGTACTGTATTGTAAAGGGGTGGATGCTGAAGTCCTTTTGGTGAAGATACCTAGTAACAATGAACCTGTCATCAGTTTGCATCTATTCCCTATTGCAATATTACTAGCTTATCGTTTTTTTTTAATGCAGCTTAGGCAACTTATTCCTCAAGGGCAACAGGCACTTTATTTATAGATGAAATAATGAAATATAAAGTTGTTTGCTAGCAGCAACCTCTTCATTAGTTACAGATTTCTTTAATGTGGAACTATTTAGATGACTTTTACTTCTTCAGAGATTGTGCATATTTACTGATACTGGTGGACTGTAGAAGTTTGAGTAGACTTTTATGATAGAAATGTTTGTCATTATTGGTGCATGCATTTTGCTTCATTGTTTACTGGAAAAATATTCAAAACAAATACGCCCTCTAACGACTGTACTATATTGTACAAGGAATATAATTTAATACAATCAGGAAGGTGTATCAAAGACCACGTGTATGTTTCATGTGCAAGGGGCCTATGATTTGAAAACAGCCCAAAGTTAATCTTTATCTGCCACTGGCAAAATGTATTTTCCTTGAATGTGGGTTTCAATGCTGTTTCAATGAATGTGAATTTCAAGGGCGGAGAAGTTTTAATGCTAAGTCTGTTTTCATTGTGAGATTGCTTTGCTTTATTTAGCAGATGTCTTAGTGTTTATGCTGTAAAATGCAAAATAAAACTTTCAAATGAAGTCCAAATCATCATAGAAGTAAAACAGTATGCACATTAGTGTTTATGGTAAATGGGGTGAAATAGCTAAGTAATGGTTCATTGGAATGGCTGCAGGGGGGAGGCTCCATTTGACCATGATTTTGTGAGGGGGAAGGGCGGCAAACTCAAAGACAGCCCCAGCTGAACTATACCTTTCAACAGTCCAGATTTTCACAGAATGAATAGATTTTTGCTTCTTATATTTGGTTTGTTTCTCATAAAATGTTTGGTTTTCTGGCAAATAATTTAGGAATTCAGTCACTAAATAATGACAGACACTGAGTTTCAGACTTCATAACCTTCAGAAAAAATGCATGCTAAAGCAAGGCCTGTTATTCTATCAATTGTCTCAGTTTATACAACAATTTATAGTACTGTTTATATGTTCCCCCATTATATTTGGCCTTGTCCAGATTTCCTGAATTAACAGGTTGAGAGGTACATGCAAATAAATTGCTTTATAGAATTAGGCATATACAGACCTCTCAACTGTCCCCAATTTTGGCTCAAAATGTTGCTCTTCCCCTAATAATCCCGCCGCAAAATGGAAATTTTGGAAGAAAACGTGGAGGGCTAACAACTAAGAAATAACTGTAATAATCAGAGTTATAGATTACTTTTATTTCAGAAATGCATGTAGATTCTTTTATTTTGTCAGCTGCTCAAGTTAGCAGTACTAATATTAAAAAAGTGTCCCTTCTTTGACAGGTTCCCAGCTGTATTGTGTGGCTATTTTATATTTCTGCATCACATTTTTGGTCCATTTTTCATAAAACTGTGTTTTTTTTGGCAAATTTCTGGCAAATCATTAAAGACTGAAGTTAGAAAATAATGAGAGACATTTGAGTTTCAGATTTCATACCTTTCAGAAAATTCATTATATTATCTTTCTAAGTTTATAAGAGCAATATTTAAAAATTGTCCTTATTTTTGGGCCTTTGTCCCACTTCTATGTATGGCTCTGTCCATATTTCTTGTTCTGAGATTGAGAGGTATGACAAATGTGTCAGGGCCATCACAGTCAGCCAGAGACATTTCAAATTGTGACATACTTGTTGCATCCCACTCCTCCATGAAGTGAATCTGGATGTGTCCAAGCAAGGCAAGGAGCAGTTATGTAGTGTAAATGTGCAGAATATCCCCCCATCCAAGGTAGACACTAGTGCTACTTTTATTCTGTCCTTGATTTTGAAGAATGTTCTGGTTTCTGTCATATTTGTATACTGTTAATTTATTCTTATTATTACTCAGAAAGTGCCTGTTGCTCTGTGTTTAAGTAGCAATGCTTTAATGACCATCAGGTAAGCTTGTCTGAGATTGTAAGATGCAAGTAAGCTTTAATAAATATACTGTTAAAGAATTGCCAACATTGAAAGCCTTTCTGTTGTTGCCATGCAGAGAATACTTACATAACTAGATGATGTATAAGCCTTGGGTATTGAAATGCATATGACAGTATTTGTAATAAAGGATTACATTATTTTAAGAAGCTCATTACATTTGTTGGAGACTTGCAGTCATCTTTGCAGGCTTTACCTGTAAACCAAACAGAATGCCAATCTATCATGTGTGGTCCATTACCTGTACAGTAATCCTTTAAGCAATGCATCTTGAGCTGGTTTCTTGTTTGCTTTTCATTTTTTACTTTGATCATGTTTTCTCCTATGAAACAAGTAGATAGCTGTCAGGCAGCAGGTCTTTTTTGGATAAGAAACATTTTTACAAGTGGGGGTACCACAGACACTGCTACTTTCAGCATGTTACTTGGTACTTTAATAAAGCTGAATATAAATTATAATTAGAACTGCAGTGCAAGGAGAAGTGCTTCCATCTAGATATTAAGTAAGCTTTCATGCAGCCAAATAATTGAAATATTTTTTTCTTCTACACTTCATTTTGTCTTGATTGGACTCTCATAATGACGGTTTGGCATCTAGGGCAGTGTATTTAATTAAAGTTACAGTTTTTGTGGTTTTGAACATAGCTCCTCCCCTTTCTAGTTGTTCACACCCCTTCCCATTGACCCCACCCATTCAGCTGTCTCCTGCAGCCCCCCTTTGATTTGAAGTCACCAGCTGCCACTGACAGTACAGCAATACACACAACTGTCCTGACACCTACATCACACATATGGATAAAATAAGCATTTCTTTGGACTGCTCATCAGTACTGATATAAAAATCTTTGGCTTACCATGTCTGGGTGATTGTAGATGTCTTATGAAGGATGGTCCTGGAAGAAGGTAAGGAAAAGTAAGGACACCATTGTCACAATTAACAGCAATGCAGGGGGTTAAAACATTTTGTCCTTTATATATCCATTAATGATAATTTTAACAAGAACTTGGATGAAACATCCACTTCACACCCATGTGTAATCAACGAGAATCCATTGTTAACTTTATCAATCTACAACTATTCCCTGCCACCAAAAATTTTTTTAAACAGAACTATTGCTGTCAATATGTTACTATACAATAACAATAAGATAGGTAAGTTTACCTGGAAGTGCCTCCTGGGACATACTTGTCCTCCCTGAAGCAGCAGCACCATCAATGATGGAGCCCTATGGTGCACCTGATCGTATGCCCTGCTCTGGCCACCTATTTTGTTCAAATCAGCTACTATCTGCTGCCAATTTTGCTTTCTACCAGACATATCCCCATGTCCCCTATCATGCAGAAAGGCACCATGTTGCCTAAATGCTTCCACAATGACTTTATTCCTAGGGTCACTGAAGGGGGGGGGGTTGTGGGGATTGGGACATCTGGGTACCATAGTCCTAGGTGACATAAAACACAAAAAAGGATAATACACATAAGTATCATTTATAAATAAAAGTTCTGCTTAGATATAACACATAAAAGGTAGTATTTCAATATTATCCACTGGATAAATAAAAACATAGGATATTCAAATAAAAAAAAAGGAATTCTGTGGTTGTAACATTTTACAATCATACACAAAGGAAGGTTGGATCCAAAACTTTTAGATTAACAATAGCAAATTTTGTTTGTGCCAAAACAGAAATGGAATGTGGCTCCCCACAACCCAGTACAACTAAGCAAATGACACATTTTGCTAACAAACCATCAATGAGCTGCTAAAAGTGCTATCAAATAAACTGTTCCAAAACATGTGTACACATTTATCACAGAACATTCAATTTTATGCAATTGCCAGTCAAGTCATCCTGTAGCCTCCACTCCCCTAGAGGTGTCTATGGGCCATCTTAGAAGGCTAACATTCCATGTGTAATTGACAATCTAGGACATTTACTTTTCAGTGAAATAGCAATAGAAGAGTGTAAAGAGAAAGGCAGTTGTAAAATTAGCACTTGTGATGAAAGTTAATAAAGCTGTGCATCCAAGAAAGTAAAATGCCCTGACAAACATGCCTATGCCATCATTAAACTTCTAAGAAGCATATACAGATAAAAGTAGCATTTGATAATGCTATATTTATATATAAAAGATTTTTCTTAGTGACATTTGAGCACATCCAGTATATAGCTGAAAAGTGCAAGCATACCTTATCAAGACATGTAGTCTTCAGTGCAGATAAATCTCAAAGTAAAATAGCTTCTTCTGTGTTATCCACATAAACAAGTCTCCTCACCTTTGGGTTCCAGTCACTCCCTTAGTGTTGGTTGCTAATTGATTGCAATTGTGAATGATTACTGGTAGACAGAAGGAAAAAAACACAATTCAGACCTCCTTACTTCCAGTGGGTTCATACCAGATTAGACTTCCAAAGTGTAGAAGTAACTGTATCGAGGTTTTAAATGTAAACAAGCAGCATACATTTAGCAGTTTCTTTTCAGTAACATCCAACCTCCCCTTCATTTCTTGACAAATGTATATAATTGCCATTTTATAGCATCACACATTTTAAGGACAATGATGCAGAATGCCTTACAGACTGCATGTCTTAGATTACTGTTTAGATAAGACAAGAATGAGCAACAAACAAAGAGAGATAAGACAGAGCTGCATGTATGAAGTGGTTCTGAAATTAATACAGGTAGAAACAACTGTCATATGTTTTGCTAATACTGTGTATAATGTTGCAGTTGATTGTATGCATAATGGTTTTCATTCTCTGCTGCAAAGCTGTTTCTGTGACAAAGAGGGATAAGGCACCCTTACTGTGTTTGTAAGGTTCAATGGAGTGAGATTTCAAATCTAGATCTGTGTAAAAATATTTCATGTATATCAACATAAATTTTTGTAGCGTTGTTTATTTAATAGATTTCTTTTCTTCCTTTCTCATAATTTTCCCTTATTATTTTTTAATGCCAGTGTTTATGAGGTGTGTGGCTTAGCTCAAACAGCAGAAAATGGAGAAACACAATAAATGTCAGGTTGAGCTTTCCTTATCTTGTTTGTGCGACACTTATAGTGTGCAAACATGGATTAGTGGCCCACATAGGAAGCAAACAGAACACCTGCCGACAGGACATCAACATTCTAAATGTCAAACAGGATAGAGTGTTGCAGTTAAGCATTAAGCAACATTACGCAGCAGTTACCAAGGTTCCCCAGCACCTGCAGACATCAAACACCTGCAGACAGGAAGCAGACAGTCAACAATTTCAAAATGGATACATTCCATTAATTCTGTTGGGCACCACACAAATATGCTAAGTGTAGTTGCATGGTGGTTAATGCACAGAAGTTGAGAATGAATAGGGAATTATGCAACTGTTATTTAAGTATTCCTCTGGCAGCAGGTGTAAGTGTAGGACTGTAATACAGATGGTCTTGGGTTCTAATACAGGAAGTGCAACATATTTTTCTTGTTGTGACCATTCAGTTTATATTAATGAACAAGAAAATATCTGAGTGTTATTTCAATATTCCTGTGGCAACAGGTGTAAGTGTGAGACTGCCATACACATTGTCTTGGGGTCTAATACAGGAAATTCTAGACATGCTACCATTGGTCCAATTCACATTATATTAAATATAATTTATAACAATTCATACATAATTATAAATAGTGGAACTGATATGAATTATATATATATATATGAAGGATAAGACACTCTTACTGTGTTTTGAGGGTTCAAATGTATGACTGAGGGTATACTGTCTACTATGTTTCTATAAGTATAATTCTTCTGTCTGGACTTGGGTGGCATTCACACTTAAATAAGACACATACACAAATGAATGTATATGCAAGTACCTTGTCAGGTCACACACATACATGGTTAACACCTCAATCTGTCATCTGTATTTATAAGGGATTCATGAGTATGTCTGAGAAGAACTTCTTCTGTAGCAACTATGGAAAATCACCACTGTGGAAGAAAATGTTTATGCATAGGTTTTAATCCCACACTTTAAAATTAATTTTAGCAGTGTATAAAGCCAAACAAACATGTGTCAGGTCATGAAATTTATGCCCCCAGTGAATGTCTTCAAAGTTAAATCACCTAACAATTATAGCAGCAGACACCGCTCAAACAAATGTAAAGTATCAGATTAACCTTCCAATTTCAAAAATCGATTTCCTGTCTGTTTGGCACTGTTGCTCTTCAGTTTACTGTGTTACTGTGTGACTAGATCCAGTCTGTGAGGAAACTTCTGGTAATTGTCACCGACAAATTTCAAAATAAGTGATTAACACTGTTGCCTGGGTCAGAAAGGAGTCACTACAATGATCCTGAGGGATTCCTTCTAAATCTTCAGAATTACCTTGAATATCAGAAAGGGTAGAAAAGCATACAGGAATATTCCTGTCCAGACATTTTTGCATGAAGACTTGGAATAGTACTTTGCCAGCTGATTGTTCATTGTGAAGGCAAAAAGGACTACTTGAGGAACTCCCCACAGATAGACTAGATATTGGAAGGACCTCGAGTCTAGTTTCCATTCATGGATGTCTGCTTTTGTCCTGCCCAGCTTGTCTGCCACACAATTTTCCTCTGACAGAATGTAGGAAGTAGAGTGAGATTTTGTTGTAAAGCTATAACCCATGATAACATGGCTAGTCTGCATAGGGGGTAAGACCTAGTTCTCCCTTGCTTTTTTATGTACGACATCACTGTGGCATTGTCAGTAACAATTTAAAGTGGACCAAAGGTGATTTAGAGAGCTGAGTGCCATGATAAAAGCAAACTTCTCCTTTACATTTATGTGCTTGTGTCTCTCCTTGTTCCATATACTTTGTACTTTTATCCCCCTAGCAATGTACAAGGTAATTGTGGTGACTGACTTCTCCTGCATGAGGGGAGAAGGAGAAACCTAGATTTGGGGTACTTAATGCCTCCACCAAGTGATTTGTCTTCTCACACATCCCAAAAGTGGAATCTGAAAAGATAATGGGTGTTGGTGTTGCTGCTGGGACCAAAGAGACATCAGATAACATTGTATCTTTCTCATGTGGAGTCTTGCCAGAGGTATCATGAGAATCACAGATGCCATGAAACTTAGAATCCTGAGATATTCCCTCCATTGCCCATTAAGGTGGACCCCAACAGTTGCAGAAGACATTGCTAACCCTCAGTCAATAGTGGTTGTATGTGCAACACCAGAGGGATTAGTGGAAAAATCCTGGAATAGATCTAAATGTAGATACTTTTTTTTCCTGTGGAAGAAAGCTCTTTGTACTGAGGTTCTTTCAGAATCCCAGCCTGAATATGAGATCTCGCACCAAAGACAGAGATCCCTGACACTTTGAAAAAGGGTCTACATAGATAAGCAAGATATCTAAGTATGGAAAAATATGGATACCATGTAACCTGCATTATGCTATAACTGGTGCTCTTCATTTGTGAACACTCATGGAGCAGTGAATAGTCCAAAGGATAAGGCAGAGAATAGATATCCAGATACTTAAAACCTTAAGAAATATCTGAAGCCTTACTGGATAGGAATGCGATGATAAGCATTCTTTTAAATCTAGAGTTACCAAAAAGTCTCAAATGGGGAAGAAGGGGTAAGAGATTGTGTTGTGAGAGGATCTTGAACTAGGGCACTATCGCAGACTGGTTTACAAAAAAGGTCCATAAATGATCTCTAGGCATTTTCTTTTTTTTTTTGTTTTTTTTTTTTTTGTGGCATCAGAAACATTCTTGAAGGAAAACTTCTTCCCCACTGAGAAAAGGGAACTATTTCTATAACTTCCCTCTCGATAAAGCGTGTACTGCAGAAAAGGAATGAACAGGGGAGTTTGGTCTGGGAATGTGGAATAATTCCCTGCAAAGGAGGAATCTCTTCCCACTGAGTCAGTCTCAGAACCCATTTGTCTGAAACAACATGTTGCCAAAGAGAGAGAGAAAGAAATGGAGAATCTGACTTTCTGGAAGGGATAAGAGACTGCCAGGGTGGGAGGCGGGACAAGGCCCCTTACATACTCATTCTGACTTTTTTGACTGTCCTTTCTTCTCGGGGTTCCTGTTTTCTTTTAGGGAACCTCTCCACCATTGCTTTTTTAATGTCTGCTTACCAGAATATTGCTAGGATTGTTTAATTTGCTTTTGTTTCTTGCTGAAGATGGTCAAGGGAGCAAATAACCTTTGGAAAATTTAGAGAGGAAGGGATAAACAAATCTGAGAGATTCTCTGTATATCAGATTAACCCTCTCATCACATTTTTGATAACATTTGCAACAGTAGGACCAAAATCTCTATCCAAAGATGAATTCAAAAGCTCATTTTTATATCCTCTAGGAGGTTCTGATCATGATGTCAAGCAAACCTCCTCAACACAGTACCAGTGACAACCTCACTGTATGTAATACCTACAGTCATAAGCACACTTTAAATGACTATTGACCTAAGAAATAAAAGAAACCAAACCACACAAAGCAGATTATTCCTCACAGGGAGAAACTGCAGATAAAACATTTTTCATAGTCACAATAAACTTAACCAAATGAGCCTGACAACTCAAAATTACAAAAATTAAAATGGCAGAAGCAAACACTTTTCCCCAGACTTAAAAAAAATGTTTTACCATCCTTATCAAAAGGGGATGGATTGGAGTTAAAATGTTTGGCAGCAGCTGGATTAACTAAAGCTACAGCTGCTGGGTCTTGTTTGGGAAGAGTGTATAAAAACTTAAACGACTGAGAAACTTTATACATTCTATTTGCCTTTTTAGGGGCAGTAGGCTGAGTATCAGGAAAGTTGCAGGCAGTGACACACACTTCCTCCACAGCTGACAGAACAAACCATGTGAGTAACATCTACTTGCTAAGAATTATGAGTAATGATCTTTGAGGCATGACAAAATATTTATTGACAATTACTCAGATAAAAGTGTGTTGCCTGAGCAACACTAAACACTCCAAAATATTGTTTCTTTGTGGTGAAAACCACAACACCTTGCAGGCACTGGTGTATTATAATCACTTGAAGTTGCATCTTCACAATAAAAAAAAATAGCTGGTTTCCTGATAGGATGAATTTGCACAGAAATACCTTCAAATACATTAAAGCAGTTAAATTTGCTACCAGTCTCTCTCATAGGATACATCATTGTCATAGCTTAAACCAATTAAACTGACTTGAACTGCACAACTACCTAACCGCAAGTAACTACAGCACACAAACTCATTCATCATCCAGAAAAATGCTCTGCACTACAAAACCTATTACTGCCCTACTGTCCACAAGGGATTTCCGCTCTAGTAACAATTCCTATTATTTACAAATAAGTCAAATAATGTTGCAGGAGACTCAGTCTACTCTCAGTATATTGCTAAACTGTGGAATAGTATCCCTGCACAAATAAAACTCTCTGACAAACTCAATAGTTGCAAACCACTGCTTAAACAACATCTTAACCAGTCCTAGTCCTGCACATTCTCATTACAAGGTTAACATTTTGTGTTCATCATGCAATACTCTCCAAATACACACTCTTACCTCTTACTGAAATGACAAAACAATTTTTATATTTAACTGCTGCCTGTACAATCCATTAAGTTGCATGTGGTCTGTGGGCTTTCTCTTTAGCAACTTCCACCTTTGTAAAATCTTAGACTGTTAAAATGTAACTACTGTTTGAGTATAAATGTAAATAGAAATGCAACTACTCTAAGTTTAACTGGAGCTTAGTATAATGCAATGTAAGCAAATGGAGCTTTTTTCCCTGGGCCTCCGCTGAAAATGGGTATTACCCAGTTGGATGTTCCTGGTAAACAAATACAAATAAAATAAATAAATGTATTTGTTGAGTAATATTTACTGGATTTGACATTGACAGCTTTTCTTTTAAGTGAAAAGGAATATTGCAATAAAATAAAATGAATAACTATTTTCCTTGAATAGCTGCAAATAACTCTCAAACTCTTACTGTAAGAAATCTGGTTAAAACCTAAAATAATGGTGGGATAAAGTGCAAAAAGTAGAGATAGACTGTAAATATTGCTGTTATAAACGTAAAAAGTTGCCTGGTTAACAGGATTTGTGCTAGCATGCATTTTTACTAAGGAAATGAAGTCTGAAACTCAAATGCATGTCATTAGTTACGGAGTTCAAGCCCCAGTTATTGGCCAGAAAACCACAAGTTTTATGAGGAGAAGAAACCAAAAAAATACGGGGCAAAGATTTGGAAATTCTGTAAAAATTTGTATGGTTGAGAGGTATGCATTAAAGTTTAGAAAAATAATATTCTCTGAAGCAACCTAACTTATGTAGGAATCTGATTCTGTACCCTCTACACACTCATACATGCCTACATCTACTCATACATGCTTGCATACAGGCACTCGCTCACACTCACATATAGACATGCACTCACACACAGTCATATACACATAATCACATATGCGCATTAACACACCCTCACACACTCACACAGAAGGCCTGGCGCATGCTAGTACATACACATGTCACATAGTCACACACTCACATGCACACACTTCCGCACACTCACATACACGCACTCACACACACTCGCATATACACGTGCACTTGCGCACACATGCAAACCCACATATACACATGCACTCATGTACAGTCACATACACGCACTTGCAAATATTGGCATATATGCACTCACAGACACACTCAGACAACGGAATACACACACACACATACAGATGCAAAAACACAAACTTTCTGTTTTTTTTATGTCCATTTTCTCTTTTCTCTGGCACAGCTTTGTTTATTTTAAACAAATTTGAACCATGAGCCAGGGGCACAGTTCATTACTTTATTTAACCCCCCCCCCACCTACCCTCTGGTTTTGGACCCTTTGCTTTCACCCCAACCCTTATCTCTTCTTTTTTATTTTGTATTATGTGTTGTCAAAATGTCTCCATGTCATCCATCTGGAAGAAATCACTAAATGCTAAACAGCACAGGATGGTGGGCCAGCCCCAGTGGCTCAGCCTTTCCCCGCTCCACCAGCTCTGACACTGATGCTCAGTACAACTGGGACCTAACTTGGCAGTACTGCCTCTGCTGCCCCTGTACTAGATTCACACCATCCCCATGTTTGATGGGCAAGGGTTTAAGTTGCCTCCTCCCTCACTCCAATCATGGTGTCCCCCAACCTTTTGTGTCCATCACCATCCCTGTGTCTTATCTTTTTTGCCCTACTTTGTTTGCATTTGTTTCGCCTCCTACCCAATTTATCTGACACCCAGAAATACCAATGTCCCTTACCCAGCATTCCTCTCTTACTGAAGTTAAAAAAATGGCACTTGTCCCACAAATAGATATCATCCCATACACAGCTTTCCATTTTGCATGTGTCTTCTTGTCACACTTGATTTGGTCCAAATGACTATACAACATGATTGCGTTGTTGTTACCCTATTCTGTATATATTTACATTTTACACTGCTGAATAAATGGATAGCTGTGGTTCCTTCTGACCTCCCTCTTGCAAATTTCTATATTGCTTTCCCTTTGTTCTTCTCCCTGCTTGCCCCATTTCACCACTTTTCTATCAGCCCCATTTTAACACCTATAATCAGGTCAAAAAAATAGAATTACACACAACAGAACACACATAAGTACCCAAAGAACCAATGGAGCCCTTCACTTTTTGGCCTCTGTGTTTGCGCAGAGTTTGGTATCACACACTAATACCAAGCAACAGTGAATGGCTCTTCTATGGAATGGTTACCTCCATGCAATGATGCTTAAACAAGCTGCACTATGTCAACACACAGTAACACATGGTGAATGTAGTATAAGCAATAATTTCATTGCATTATCACTACTTATTTAAAAGTATTACATACACCTGGATTCAACCTTATATCATTTAGGCTCTGAAAGAAATGTTTCAATGCATTTACACCTGCTGCCACAGAGTCAGCTAAGCAGAAGGTATGTTTCATGCCCTCAGTACTGAGAACTCTCAGAATGCTAGTGATGAGGCTTGTGTTTGCACACTGCTTAACTATACACAAACAGGGAAAGTGGTAGATATGCATATCTCACATGTGCAAACTTTGCCAATCATTGTGCAAAGCCACTGCTTAGAGGTGTGTCATGCAAAGTGGACAATAGCATGGATTAGTTCCATTTACTGTCCATTTAGTGTTTATGACATGGAACTATGTGTGGAAACACAAACAAAAGGAAGATACTATCTAAGAAAAAAATACATATTTACAATGCAGCCATCTGTTACCTCCACCCATGTACTGCAACTTTGGTCTCTCAGTACTTGTTCACAAATATGGTATATCAACTACACTACATAAGCAAATAACAAATGTTGTCTTATATACCATGCACATCTTTAGAATGATAATACACATTCAGATTTTACAGTACTTGTAGTAATGTGTAAACCTGTTTGCAAATATTTTGTAAAGCTGTCTCTTAAAGTACACCTGCACATTGGAAACACAACCATCAAATACTATACATTGCACACTCATTGATCTGGTAACATGTAGAACTCCAATATCTTGACAGTTTACATGGCTAGTTATCCATTTCATGCAGGCTTCCCAACATGTTCTCTCCAACATGCATTGCTGATGTCATCCACTATAAGTTGTCTTGCAGCTGTGTAAAAGTCAGACTTGTGCTGTGACACTTGCATAAAATACTGAGTTCTCTAGTCTGTGTACTTAGGGTGGGGTTCTAATTTCACTGCAGTAAACTGGGGTGTGCTTGTGTTTGTGTGTGTTTGTCTCTGTGTTTCTGTCTATTTAGAAGAACATACTTGTGTATCTTGCAGTCATCACTCCAATCTCATGGAATACCAATATTATCACAGTTAGACATACTTACACATCCATTTCATCCAGGTCTCCCAACATCTTCACTTCAATATCCACTGCTGATGTCATCCACTATATGTTGACCTACAGCCCTGTAAAAGTCAAATTTGCGGCATGGCACTTGTGTGAAATACTGACTTCTCTAGTCTGTGTACTTAGATGGGTAGAGGTTCTGTTCTCACTACAATCAACTGAAGTGTGTGTGTGTGTGTGTGTGTGTGTGTGTGTGTGTGTGTGTGTGTGTGTGTGTGTGTGTGTGTGTGTGTGTGTACTTGCTTGACATTAGAGAGAGCATTATGCACCAGCATGTGGGATACTGCTATTACCATTTTGTCCTCGCCAGACACTACTGATACCATCACCTATAAACTGCTGTCTCACACTCTTCACATCAGAATTGAACTGTGGCACTTGTCTTAAATACATTGTTCTCTAATCAGTGTACTTAGATAAGGGTTCTGTTCTCACTGCAGTAAACTGGGGCATTTGTGTGTGTATGTACGTGTGCATTTGTGCACTTGCTTGACATTAGAGAGAATATTGTACACCAGTATGTGCGGCACTGCTATTACCATTTTCTTCTCACCAGGCTCTGCTGATGTCATCAGCTATTGCTGATGTACAGATGTGCAGTATTTCCATCCGAACATGGTCAGAGACTAGCCTATGGGTCAGGCACAAGTCACCTCATCCTATACAATATACATACATCATGACATGGTTTGTAGGCCTTGTATTGTCCGGGTGAGAAACCCCTGTGGTCTTTCCAGCTGCTGCAGGTATCGGGTGAGTTGCATGCTAACAAGGAGCATTGTACTCTATTAGTGTTCTGATGAGGTCAAGTACAGATCTATTATAACATCCTCAGATCTGGATACGATGGCCTGACTTATGAGGTTCACAGTATAGCCCTTCCATACTACTGTGGAAACTTGGTGGTTGAAGTTCAGATTACTATCTATGTGTGTTTGCAGGTCTTGCACCACTGGGTTTGAGCATGGAGGTGTTGTCAATGCTGGAATTAACAGGGAAATCCACTTTGCAGAAAGAAAACATAATGAGACATTTTTGCATTTATTTGTAGGCTGTGTGGCTTTGGCAGCAATCTTTTGTCCATGTTAGCCCCTCCTGTAATATGTTTAACATCATTGGTAGACTCAGTATGCAATAATCAAAAAACTTGGTAAGCCAAAGGCTGTATACTTTAGCCTGAACTGCTGAGAAATAGATTCCAAACAGAAAAGGGCCCAACACAGATCCTTGGGGTACACCAGTGGTGACAGCACTACTGATAGAGGTTGATTCTCCAACTTTCACAGTATGTGTTCTGTCAGTCAGCCAATTGGTTAACCATCTAGTGATGTAAGGGTTAATCCACAGTTGGGAGAGTTTCTCAGTGATACCTCAGTGGGGGATTGTGTTCAAACTCTAGGCCAGATAAAGATCGACAACATCCACTATCTTACTTTCATCCAGGCCTGCCACACAAAATCAATGGGCTGTGTCAACATCACAGATCACCTATAGCCTGACTCAGAACACACACCTACTTGACACAGTTGGATACACACTTCAACATACCCTCCAAATGGAATATGTTCCCATAGAAGGGAGTACATCAATATGCATCCATCTGAGGGGGATAGCACTTGATACATGCATGTATAGACACATCCTAACTCTCCTCATTTGTCAGGTAGATCTATATGTAACCATGGACCTTTTCCAAACTGACATTATTAATATCCTGGCTGTGTGCAAAGGCATGTGTTAGTTGTTAATGCTACATCCATGTCTGTTACATCTGCTATATGTCCTCAAAGAGGCCACTGGGGGAATGCATGATGATAATAGTATCATCCCGAGAAAATTGACCAGACCAAGGCATTTGACACAAACCCACTCAGAAGTATTCACTCAACACTGTCAGATGTGGACATAAACACCTATATCACCAAGTGGATAAACCACCTGATCACATACGTGGCATCTAAATATGTTGAAATGTGTGAAGTGACCAATATCTCGAGTCCAGTGATCAGGTCCATTGTTTAAGTCACAGATGTCAAGAATGATATACACATCCTGCTGTCTGGAGGACTACAAATTGTGGGCAATCATTGACTCCAACTGCAATATTAGTATAATACAGACAGTATCAACATACACCAAAGATTACTGTCACAGCCATGACAACATATAAGATGAAACGTTTATATGGGGGGATTTGTTACATTATGAAAACAAATGCACAACCCAGTGGTGCTGTAAATATCACACCCCTATAAGCAGACAAAGTGGTATGTGACATGTGTCCTGGGGTAGATAGTATATGGAACATCCACCAGCATGTGGGCACAGTGGTGACTACTCCCTTGTATGTAACACAACTACTGAGTATGTGGAGGACATCCACATCAAAAGTCATAATACCCCCATAGTTCACAGCCTTCCTGCTTTATGTACCTCCCTACACAACTTCCAGTGATGCATAACTGAAGTGTACCACCTATGCCACTGTGAGCTCTCACACTTCTTATTGGCCATACCTAGGTATTCTTTTTGTTGCACAAACATTACTGTCTGATGGTGCAGAACCCCCATTGAGGTGTTATACCAGAGGCATGTGTGTTACCTGTCAAGGATGCACACAGTACCTACATAGTTGTTTGACAATATTGATGGCATGGGTCACCTTTGTAACTGTGTGGATTGTACTCTCTCTCTCTCTCTCTCTCTCTCTCTATATATATATATATATATATATGCCAATATACCATGCACACCAGTCAGCTATCCTGCATTGATCATAATATCACATACAGGTATAGCAGTGTCCCTCTTAACACCTCGAGCAGATTCTACAGTGTCAGGATGGTGTGCTTGATTACCTTCCTAGACTGTTGACATGTCATAATAGTTGTTCAAGTGTGTTCATACAAAACCTTCTATCAGAATCACGTATGCTATGTCAGACACATGGGATTACTGGTGGTATTATTAAAGTTATATTCAGGCAAATCAGCTTGCACAGATTCATGATATGCACTCAAACTCAATTGTATATAACATCCCTGATAGACGTCCTCTCTATTGTTCATGACAGGATGCTTATATCACAAAAATATCCTTCTCCATTATTATGTCATCTTGTCTCTTGTCTTACATTCATGTGATATACATTTTCACTGTGCAGTTCATACCTTACCATGTCGATATGTGATTACTGTTCCTGTTACAAATGTCTTCCATTTACATGCCCTCCTCTGCTGTACATTACGATGTTTCAGCTGTCCTCTTTCCCTGTATTCATTCCTACAATTCATCTGTGTGTCCCAATTCAATACTCACACTTCCCCTGACTGATTATTTTAAATGGCAGTCCAGGTTCCATTACAGATCATTTACACAACTTTTGTACAGAATGCCTGGAATGGGATTCCACAATACTCAGCACTGTATACGCTCTTCTGTAATGTGTTTGGACCATATACATTGCTATATGATAAACCCTGGTAATCATTGTGGCATTCAGTGTAAGCCATCTAACCTAGTTTGCTCATGGGTAAACAGGCTTGCTCTCCATGTTACTTTACATAGTTTTCTGGCTAGCAACACTGTTGCCAGCCATGAAACTGTGCTTGTTTATGTTTAAATGCAGTGTGTGGCATGCATATGTAATTAGCACTGCTGCTCACCACACAAACGTAAACTTCATGTAGGCTTTGCACGAAGCCTATGTGGAGTTTATTGAATCCTACTGACTGTTAATTTTATAAAATGGAAATCTAAAAAGTGCATGGAAGATTAAATGGACTATGTGGAACCAAAAGAGTCGCTATCCAAAGCTAATTGGAATGATGCATTCAGTGGAAAAATGGCAGAAGAAATGTGACAAGTTTTGAAAGGGAAATTGAATGGAAAAAATACAAAATAATGTTTACCATAAAGATCTAAGCTCATACTTTTAGAATGATATATACTAGAATAAGATAATCAACACAAGAGACAAATAAAATAAGAAGAGGAAAGAAGGTCAAATTATAACTTGAAAACTGAAATATATAAAAATGTATGAACAAACTAAACACAGTATGAAACAAAATATGAAAAAATTGAGAAAAATGTATATAAACATATTAAGCCAACTAGTAAACCATTTTGTAGATACATAAGATGTGATAGAAAATAAAGCCGCTGAAAATTATTAACTGTAGATAAATTCTGAAATTTATTCTCAAGCATAATAAAATGAAGATATATTTATAAAATCTTATGGAAAAACAGTTTAGCTCTACAAAAGGGAAGATAATTTGTGATAACAGCCTCCTGGTTTCTTCAGATAATTAAATAAGATTAGATTATAGTGAAAAAGTGTTACACAAACTGGACTCTTTACAGCACAGAGAAGATAGAATTAGTAGCAATGAGTTAGATCATTTCATTGTGAATTTACAGTATATTAGATCTGATATTCACTAGGTTACTTAAGCAGAGAGATATTCATCATGATTTGAAACATGCACTTGCTAAACTCATCTTTATGAGAAGAGGGGATACCTAGAGTCATTTAGACCACAAGCCTACTTAACCTGTGTAAAAATAATGGAGATGGCTAATTTGGATAAAAGATTGTCAGCATTAGAAAAGCTAGGACTTGAAGCCATATATCGACATGCATATTTTGAAAATAGGTCTATACTTATAACGGGTTTATATGAGATAACCGAAAGTTATCTTAAGCAAATGCTCACATGAGCGAAACTGCCAGAAATCGAAAGGGTGTTTGTGGGATCATGCTACAGTGAGGAGTGGGATATTTGCCCTTTCCTCACTGTAGTGTGATCACAGAGTTGAAATATATAGTTAGCGGGGGGGTGTGGGGGTGCACAGCCCACCACAATACGAAGTTTGATTACCTGCGTTTTCACTCATGTGAGCATTCGCTTAAGATAACTTTTGGTTATCTAATATAGACCCCTTATAACATGATGTTCTATATTAACAATATAATAATTATGTAATAATAAGGGAACACTTTATAATCCCAAAATTCTGAAATATCGAATTTCAGAATCCCGAGATTATAAAGTAGAAAGCTCAAAACTCCAAAACCCCAGAAGCATTAATTTCAAAAACCTGAAGCCCAGAGATGTTGAATTAGCTCTTCTGGTGTTGTGGCATGTGAATGGATAGCTGGAGATGCAGATAAGTATTTATGTTTAAGGGTGTTGGTTAGGGATTTTAGTGAGTGTCAGTGTGTTTTGTTACTGTGATGTGTGTGTGTGAGGGGAATGTAGCTTGCATGGTGGTATTTTCATGTGTTTTTCTGTGTAGTGTGACCTTGGAGTTAGTATATTTAAGTAGGGGGTGTGTGCAGGGGGGGCTTGCCCTCCTGCTTGTATGTAGTGTAGGTTTACATATCTGTGTGTGGGTTGAAGGTGTGTGTATGTGTTTGGTGTATGGTTAGTGCAGGAGTTGCGATTTTGAAATTCGCGCTTCTGGGGTTTCGGGATTTTAAGGTTTCGGCTTTATGATCTCGAGATTTTGAAATTCGATATTTCAGGATTTTGGGATTATAAAGTGAACCCAATAATAAATATAAATAAGTATATTGTGATGTAACTTATGTTAACGTATCTTCAGTCATAGAGTCATACCAAAGCATTGACAACTAGATCTTAATGTAGTCTTGGTAACATAGGTTTATAGGTCATTACTAGGCTAACAATCACTAGGACCCTTACAAGCCTAACCATGTACCCCAAACCATTTGAGTCCTGGTTATCATGGGCATCTATATGCGGGGGTAACTAAGGATTTGTGTGTGGGGGTGTTAGACTAACACTTTTCTTATTGGCAGCCTCTGTCTGTAAGGGATATGGGGAACAGACCAGGCTTACATTTACAATTTCCCATCCAACTGTCAAAGTTTTATTTCAATAGCATCATGGATGAGCTCTGTTTTACATGGATGTGGAACCTATTCCATAGTGTGGGGATTCTTTGGGACACATATCTGTTCCTCAAACACATTATCTTTATTTTACAAGCAAAGTTCAAACACCTAGATCTAGTATTTCTGGTGATGTTTGTTTTGCATATGTGCAACAGATCAATCAAGGCTGGGTCAGAGAATGCCCTGTAAGCCAGGCAAAGATCTCATCTAAGCAGTCTGTAGGAGACTGAATACAGAGACAGACCCTTTAGTTGATCAGTATAGTACAGGGCATTCATGCCCTGAATTTTTCTGGTGAGAACCTTTAGTGGGTATTCCAACTGTTGCAAGAGTGGTTAGATACATGTCAAAGGAGGCATTGTATTCAATGTAAGGTCCACGTAGAGTGTTACTATAATTTCCTTGGACCTTGATGCCATCTCCTTACCCATAAGTTGCAAATTATAAAGGATAATTCCAGATAAAATCACTTTATCTAGTAAATCTATGAGAATCTCTCTCTGATATCCACTCTGCAGGAGGAATAAAGACAGTTTCTAGTAGCTTATTCAGTTAAGTAGGTAGTTGGATGAGTGATATTGTTCTAAAAAACACATAATTTATTTAAAGGCAGTTACAAACAATGGTGGGAGGGTCCATGGGAGCTGCTTGAAAGAAAATCTGGAAGATGGAAAAACAAGGAGCAAATCCCAAAGCTTACAGGTTAGTCCCTTATTTGAATATTCCTGAAAGACCCATGAGGATTTACCAGCTCAGCAGCCTGTGGAGCCTCATTCTTGGTTAAAAGGTTTTATTTTTATTTTCATCTTCTAACAAACAAAACATGACACCACACTATGAGCTACAACTATAAAACTATTGTTGTGTCTTTCAGCTTTTCCCGGTTAGGGGTCGCCACAGCAGAACTCCGGTCCGCTAACGATTGGTAGTTGATTTTTACGTGCTGAGTTACCAGCCCTGATGCACAACCTTCAACGAAGGTATGCCCATTCATGCATGTCTCCACGCAGAAGACGCTCTAACTGAGAATCAAATACTTTTACCCGATCTTCATCCGGTCCATCTAATACAGTGTTTTACAGTTTGATAATTGAAAATGCCTGCTTTTATGAGGTTGTCATCAGACTTTATTAGTCTGTTTTGTAACACACATAAAATGAGAGGATGTGTCAGTATCAGTGGGGCTCAAATTCCTTGGAGCCAAGTGTGATATAGAGAAATATTGCCAGCCACTGGGATTTTGTAAATAATTCTGCATCATTTGTGAATATTGATATGATTTATAGAGAACTATATGCTATGTACTGAGGTAAAATGTAACCACATCATGCCCTGCTGACTTAGAACAGAAATGCATATAAACTATATACCTGTGCAAATGTATGTTTTAAAAGTAGAAACTAGAACATAAAAGGGTTAACTTGCAAAACTTCAAGAAAATAAGTTGAAATTAAATTACTTTACAATTGTCAGGAGCGGCCTTAGGTCAACTGGTGCCCTAGGCAAAAGGGGTCCACAGCAGCCTCATCCTGGTCCACCTACACCAAATAAACACTGAAAAAGCACTCTTGCTAGAGTGGCACCCTAGGCAGCCACCTAGTTGGCCTATGCCTAAGGCCAGCTATGACGATTGCACTATAAAAGTTCTCTCTCAGTTTCAGTGTAGCAGACACAATCCCCAGGATTCATGAAGCTTGCACCAGGTGCAGGCGTAGAGTCGGCGCTCTAACACCAAAGATGGCCACCGAGTGATTCAGGTATGAGCCGTTCCCACGTGCACTACCTGCATACGCTACACCTGCACAACTCCTGAGCCTTGTATGCTAATTACCCCATTTGCATCAGTGTAGCATGCAAATGAAGGTATGTAGTGATTAAGGAAGTGGAGCAGGCGTAGTGTAAGCATCCAGAAATATAAACCGTAAAAATGGTTTACATTTTTTGCAAACATTAAATCGGAGCCATGACAGCCGACCAAACACATGTATTATATTGTTAATATATGCCAATGGCTAAATATATAGCCACTGGCATAAAAAAATATGTACAAAATATAAAATTAACATTTAATATATAGTTGCACTATCGCAATGTGGAAGCGGAGGGCAGCGGTGCGCAAAGGGGATCGCAAGGAATATATAAAAATATAGAATAAAACCGCAATGAAACACATATTACAATTTCCCCATAATAGTCAATGGCATCCATGCTACACCATACTCATGGTGCAAGAGCTGCTAAGGGGCAGTAACAATGTTATGCTCAGTAGCTAGGAATTAGTAGGCAATGCCATGCAAATGAGAGGAGTAATAGTGAATTGCAGATTCCCCGCTGGTGTAAGGATGCACCTCACAGCGTAGCGTTAAAACACCGAGGTGAGCCCTTGAGATAAAGATGACATCAAGAGAAGGGTGTGTCACCATTGCTGTAAGCACATTGGAGCATTGCTAAACCGGTTTGCCCCTAGCTAGGCAAAGCTGCAGGATAGGGGTGTGTCGAATTGCCCATAGCTATGCTTAGCTGAGAGTACACAGGGTAACCGAGTATGCATTTGAACGAAGATGAAAACGCACGTAAATCCGGTAAATGGGTATGAGTGGCGTGCACTGCAGCTGAAACAGGAAGGATATAGGAAAGAAATAAGGAAATGCTTCAGCAGTGAAATTGGAGTACAAATGACTAATTAACACCTAGGAGCCTACAGTCGCCTTGACAACAGCTAACAAGGCTGCAAGCAGCTACCTGCAGAACAGGAAAGGGGAGGGACTGTACTGCAAAGAAAGCAGCAAAGTGTCAAAGCAGAACAAAGGCGATATGCAGTATATCAGCTACAAGGCACATTTTGCCTTTACTGGGTAGGGAAAGTACAAAACAAGAAAGACAGCAGGTGGATGCATGCCTGATAATGGGTAGGGATCCAGGTCTAAAAGTGAATTAAAGGGCAACAGATTAATCAAGGCAGGCAAGTAGATCTCCACAGAAAAGACCTCACACATGCAGTACTCATTGCAAAACCCATAATTAAGACACGCAGCAGTTGGAATAGCTCATACACACCCACTTACATCAGCAGCATCCATAGCACAATACTATAAAGTGTGAAAGCACCTCACACACATTTGTGTATTCACATACACTCTGCATCAGTGGTATATACAGATGGGGAACTTTTATTATGTACATGTTAGGGGCTGCCATAGCTGTGATCCTCCAGCATGTGTTGGAGACTGAAGGTGGTGTGGAGGATGATGCACATGACCACCACAGGCACCAGAGGAGGAGGAGAGTGTTCAGACCGAGGCTAACCCACCAGGGGCTACATGATCTTGAGATAGTAGAGTGTTACAGGGCAGACAGGAACACCCTACAGCAACTTGTGAAGCTGTGCCAGCCATGCCTCAGATCCAGAACAAACAGAGGGGAACCCATCCCAGTGGACACAAAGGTACGTATAAGCCTGAGAATACTAGCTACAGGTACCTTTCAAAGACCAACTGGGGATATCATGCGTATCTCACAGGCATCAGCATCCAGGGTACTACACCAGTTCCTGGATGCCATGTTACCACATGCCAATGAGCACATATACTTCCCCCGAACACGAGACGAGTTGGCCAGCAATATGCGTCTCTCCACCGTATGGCAGAATACCCAGAGGTACTGGGTGCAATAGGCTGCACGCACATACACATCAAGTCACCACCCAGTGAGCAGGGTAGGTGCTACATAAACCTCCATCAACTGCCAGGTCATGTGCAATGCCCAGGGTATTATCATGGGTGCGTGTGCTGGCAGCCCTGGAAGCAATCATCACTCCTATATCTGGCATGCTTCACAGCTGTATCAGTTATTTGCCAGGGGGGACATCCCAAATGGCCAACTGGTAGGGGATGCTGGCTATGCACTGGAACCGTGGATGATGACTCCCATCTGAAATGCACACACACCCATGCAGAAATGCCATAATGAGGCACAGGCACAAACCAGAATCATCATAGAGCATGTGCTTGGGATGCTGAAATCATGGTTCCATTGCTTGGACATATCTGGTGGAGCCTTGCAGTACTCTCCAGGCACATGTGCCCACATCTTCATAGTGTGTGCCATGCTACACAATATGGTCCTGCGGAAACAGCTGCAGCAGGGACAGAATGGTGAAGGCCCTCACAGTCCACCACCATTGCCAAGTGCCCCACAAGCACAGAGGTACTCAGACCATGAACACCCTGAGCCAGCCCCAGTAGGCAGACAGAGGTGTGCCCAGTATGCCCATGCCTTGGCAAAGAAGGAACGTATAGCACACACACACTGATAGAGTAGGCACCTAGGGACTGACAGCTTTCTCCACCTGCACACACAGTAGAAATGGATGGCACACGTACAAGACTACCTGTAAATTGTCATGTATAGACAGTGTACTGTGTGCATCCAACATAGGCAGCCCTCAACTATTGCACACAAAACAACCATTGGCAGAAGGTAAGTCAACACCTGAACAGTAAATTAAGCTATCAGCATATGCAGATACTGTATGTATAGATTCATAGGTAGGTACTTGGCCAACTGCCAGAGGACATTTAAAAGGCCAGCCAAAATGTGTCAGCTTTTGCCACCCCTTGATCCATTAATCATCCCTCTGTGGAGCAGAGCCAATGGTGGGATCCCTGGGGTGCATCTACTGTTCCCCATCCACCCTTCAAGGTTTCTCTTGCAGAGTGTTAGTGAGGGGCTCTGTATAATGTAGTTATGGGATGTTGTTCCAAAGTATGGGGAGTGTCTGTGACAGGAAGCTGTCCCTCCAGCATCTTCCAGTTATTGTTGAGGCAAGGTCAGCTCACTACAGTGTGTGGCTCACTGTGACATGGATTCCCATAGGTGGAGCATATCCATCAAGCCTGAGTTTGACATGGCTGTGTTGGCCAGCAGAGATCATCTCTGGGTAAACAAGATGCCACTGAGTAAAGCAGGAGTTTATTCAATCCAGCTGCATAGGCCATATGTTGGAGGCCAGTATTCCCCTTGGTGAGGTACATTAGTGGACCCCCCCCCCCAGCTGTTGGACATGTCCTCTGAGGTACATCCCACATGGGCTATTATACCCTATGATGGGACTGATGAGTGATGAGTAAAGGGACACTATAACCCCAGTATGTCTAGATGGGAATCCTTTAGTAATCAGATGGCCTACATAGAAGGATGTCCTTACTATTGTGGAGATATGATTGTCAAAGGGGAGATCACTATCTACCCCAGATACCCCATTACCTCATCTGTATTAAAGTGGCTGCTGCTCATGTGTTAATATGTGGGTGCCAATTCCACAATGGAATGACCATGCAGTTAGTGGCACTTGGCTAGAGGCCATGTCATTGTCACCCTGTGACGTTCTTTGTGAGGTTCCTTGAGGGATGTCTGTGTCAGCTGGATTATCAGTCATGGCTCCCAGTTTGCACTCATTGCCAAACATGGTCTGCCGTAGTCCACTTGTGTTTGCCTGTACATCTGAGATGTATATGCCAAACAGTAGGGCTCCCAGGACTGAGACCTGTGGGACACCAGTCATGACTGTTCAAGAGTTGGACCTGGAGACCACTAGTCGTACCATGTGGGTTCTGTGTGTAAGCCCGTTGGCAACCCAACCTGTGATGTATGGGTGAATGTACAGGCTGGTGTGTTTATCAATAATATCTGAGTAGGGCATGGTGTCAAAAGCCTTGATGAAGTCCAGGTAGTATGTGTGAACCACCTCCCCCATCATCTAATGTCTTGGTGACTGATTGTAAGATGTCAGACAGGTTCATTAGGCATGAACTGTACTCAAGCAAGCTGACCTGGGTTGGGTCACATGTTCGAAGGTTACCAATGTCATTGTTAATGAGTGCCATGAGGATGTGATCCATACCATTGCAGACCAGGCTAGTCAGGCTTATGGGGTGGTAGTTACCATGCTCAGTTGTGATTTCACCTTTATGGAGTGGAATAACCGTTGCCATGCGCCATTGTATGGGCATGTAGCCTGTGGAGAAGCTGAGGTAGGAATGCTTAATTAGGTGGGGGGCAGGTTGTCTTGTACAGTTTGCAAGATGAGGTCTGGGTCAACATCTGCTTCCATTGACATTGTGTTCTGCTGTTAGAGAGGACCATTTCCACCTGTGTGTCTCTGATGGCTGGGATACTGTACCTTTTAGGTAGTGTTGTGGGCTCTTTAGGGGGTGAAGTATGCACCGAATGTATCTGCAAAGATGTTGGTGATATCAGTAGGGTCAGCATATTTTGTGCTATATTTCACCGGCACAGTGCAAATATGTGTGTCACCACATAGATCCTTGGCATAGCCAAAGAAGGCTTTGTGGTTATCTTTTGAATCCTTGTGTATTCTCCTGCTGATGTTAGCCTTGGATGATGTCATGAGGGACCTACGTACTATACTAATAGTGGTCACAGATGTCTGCCCTTCATGGGATTTGCTGTGTGTCTGGAACACTGTCCTACTTCTGTAGTATAGCCTGTTTATTGCAGATGCCCATCAGATTAGTGTCCTTGTCTAGGAGGAATGAGTCTTGGTTTACCAGTGATGGCACGATCCATACATCCATGTAGGTGCTTATAGACTGCATTTGTAAATCTGTCTGTATCTTGAGCAGTGTTTCCCCTTAGTGTGGGGGCTGTGAAACCCCCCACCCCTGTCATTAGTAGTGTAAATTTAGCTGTAGGAAAGGTATACACTGTGGTATCCATGGGTGGGGGAGATGCTAGGGTGTGGAAACAGTGAATAGTTCATGGTCAGATCTAACCAGTTACCGGTTAATCTCTGCTGTGGTGCACCTGTTGCCCATGTTGGTGATGACCACATCTAGTACTTTCCTCCTCATGTTAGGGAGGTTACCACCTGATGCAGGGCATATGAGGTGATACATTCCAGGAAGTGCTGGTCCAGTAAGTGAGTACCGGAGTACGTTTCCCAGTTAATGGTATGGTAGTTGACATCGACCAATGCCAGGGTGTGTATTAGGACTGTAGTGTTCTCCACTGTCTCCAGGTAGGTGTATTGGAGGTCCTGGGTCATGAAGGGTGATCCGTAGCAGGCCGCATTCCACATTGCAGTTGTGGCTGATGTTAGCTGCACATGGATGATCACAGAGGTATCATGCTGCCCCACTAACCTGGAGGTGTAGGTATCCCTGATGTATATGGATACAGCCCCTCCATGTCAGTCAGTCCAAGTTCTGTGGCTGAAATGTGTGGTATGGGTTGTAGTCTGGTAGTGCTGGTGTGCTCTCAGGAGCCTTAAGACAGATTTCAGTTAATGCACAAATGTTGATGTTGTCCATCCTGAGGAGTGCTGTGAGTGCATGCATGTTGTGATCACAGCCCCTGGTTTTGAGTAGCATAATCCTCATAGCATAATCCTCATCAAATCTGCTACTGGGCTGTTTATGGAGCTGGTATTCACCTTCAAAACTCTCCTAAATAAGGCACCATGAGTGCGCCAATAGCCTTGGCCAGTATTCCAAAATGTAAGGCTGACACATAGGCCGGTATGGTATCATTGCATGCATGTTCCCCATCTGTGCTTGTTTTTCATCTCCCCTGTAGGTAACCTACTGGTAAGCAATAGAAAGCCTTAAACTTATACAAGTCTTCTAGCTTCCAAGATAGGGTTTTGGAGTGACTAAGTATCAGTCTTCTGCATGTTCTTGCCATACTCAGTTGTTTCCTGACTACATGGTGAGTTCTCACTGTATATTGTAATCTGAAAGTCTGTTTATTCACATATTATGGCTGTGATGACCGGAACGTTAGAGGTTCACAGATAGCCTACTACCTATCTGCCCAAGGGCAATTAGAAGCATAGCAACAGTGTGTTGAACTTCCGCGCATCATTGATGAAGTAACTGAGCCTCTGTCAAGCATAGTCAACGAAGAAATTCCAGACAGAGTTGCTGGAAGCTGTTGAAGACTGGGGTTGTGGAGGGTGATAGGGGCACTTAGTGACCTAAAGAGGGCATGTTAATGTGGCAATTCAACACCATTCAATTCCCCCAACAGGTCTTGCAGCTATCAAACTGGACAGGCTCCCCCACCCCCCTGGCTGTATGGTTCTGAGACACATGATCCCAGGGGCGTATAGTCTGTTATCCATTCACACAACAAGGTTTCCCTTGAAGTGTGTCAGTGAAGGGCTATGCCTAATATAGTTAGGAATGTAATGTATTGTCTCACAGTACATTTGATATATGTTGTTATTTCAAGAGTACATGAAGCTCAGTGAGTTTGGGAGCTCTCACCCTTTGCTTAGCCTAGCTTACACACAGAAATCATCTAAATAGGAAATAGGCAAAAACAACGTTAATGTCAACAGTGTAATGGTTACAGCATCCGCATAGTATCTGTGCATTTGAGGTTACAATCCCAATAACGGCAGGGATGTTTATCATGTGCAAAAGTATACCTTAACCACAGCTTGCATATATAGGTAGTAATCATCTGTATAATAAACATTTGAATCACCCATATAAACCCATGTGTGCAGGAGAGAACAGTCAACACAGAATGTAATGTTATGTCAGCACATAGTGAGATGTTATGTCACTGACATGTATATATCCGGAGTAGTTAGCGAATGTGGCCGTGTTTGCACGCACAGGTTATACATTACAAAGTTTGTTTAACTGTGTTTAACTGCATCTATAATGTCACACAAACACTTTTAAACATGCTTATAACTTCTTAAATGAGCCTTATTCTGCAGTAAAAAACATTAATAAAGCATTGCAGGTGTCAAACCCTGGACCATGCACACTATAGTCATGGGACGTACCACTAAGCCAGTTGAGGTATACAGGTTTCATGGTCTTGAGACGACACCTTATACCATATGCATTTCACTGTAATGATCACAAATGGGACAGTGACTTTGTGTACATATGTACAGTACATTGTAATGTACTGTAGTTTGTGAACCAACACATTCCAGTCTACAGATGTATTACTGTTACAAACTAATATGAAATATATATATATATATATATATATATATATATATATATATATATATATATATATGTATATATATATATATATATCAGTGATGTCTGCACATATATATATATATATATATGTGTATATATATATATATATATATATATATATATATATATATATATATATATATATATATATATATTATACAGTTACATCAATAGCCATATATATAAACATCTATGAACACACTTCATGACACAGAAGCACTCCAAAGGAATTGGAGTGCACACAAAACACATGCAGCTCTGGTATTATAACAATTAATATTAACCTAATTCACCATAGAAGGGGTGGTTGTTGTGTATTTGAAGATTGGGTTGGGGGAGGAATCATGGGTAATGCAATCATGCATCAAGGAGGGCCTGGGTCGGATGTCCAATAAGTGAACTGGAGGGGCATACATGGAGTATAGGGACAGTATAAAAAGGACACAAAGCAAGAACCTTACTCATTCATAATAGACCCTGTCATGTCACATTGCAACACCTACTTTCACAAACATATGAACATTAACATGTATCAGACATATGTACACCAACTGACTGTCACATTTTTTTTCAGTAGTGAGGAATTTCTGTAGTACAAAATATATTCAAAACACCATAACATTCGTACATATCTCAGATACCTTAGGGGTAACGTCAGTGACTGTAGTGTTCATGTTCCTGGGTTCAAGACCTGCAAGGGTTGTTAGGTTATTTTGAGGGCCAGAATAAGGGCTTTTGGATGCAGGTGGACTAAAGCTCTCTTAAGCAGTTGTAAGTGGGTTTCCATGTGTTTATGTGATGGTAAGCAGTGCTGAAACACGGTAAACGGAAAAGCGCTTCACACGTGTGTCCATTGCTTAACATCACGCAGACCATGGGAAAACCTGCTCACAACTGCGTAAATGTGCATTATTCACACTTTCCCTACCAGTGCCTACTTTGAGAGGTAAAATAATAACACCTTCCAGGAGTAGAACCCGCAACCATGTACTCCATCCTCAGAGTAACCTAACACTAAGCTACCTGGGATGTATCTATCCCAGTTGTGTATGCAGACAGGTTAAAGCACAAAAGGGAGGAATGTGTTGAAATAGGACAACCCGCCATGTACCCAGTTAAAGGTATATGCTTTTATATATATATATATATATATATATATATATATATATATAGAGAGAGAGAGAGAGAGAGAGAGAGATACATAGGCACATGTCGATATATACAGGTCTACATATATATGTAGATATATAGATAGGTTAAAAACATCTACACATCTATGGAGGTACAGATAAATGTATGCAATAATGTATATATCTATATACATACACACACACACACACACACACACACACACACATATATATATATATATATATATATGTATATACATGTCTGTAGACAGCATCCGAAGTGGTCATATCTGAGTATACTATGGACCATAGCAATCACACATTCCGCCCCCCCAAACAATATGAACATAACATATGAAGAGTATATGCTAATGCACTATTACAAATATGTTCTATGGACACAGTCACCAACACAACTGCAATGACTGCAAATATCCATGACAGAATTACACAGGCAGCTTTCATTTTGCAAATCTTTATTACATTCCAATGTATTGCCAAAAGGATTCAAGGACTAACAGTACCTGCATGCTATACAGGAAGCATGTAACAGTGCCTTAATGAATCAGCCTGCAATTACCATAGTATTAGTCTACTAAGGGATAAGTGTTCACATAGGGAATGAACACCCACACACATATAGATGTATGAAAGGGGTTCCTACACACCTGCATGTGTTATGTACACACACCAACATCTACCGCACAACTGAAATAATTACATCAATGCATACTGTCATACCATAACCAATTATGCACCTACTATACAACATATGCTGAAACCTTAACATACCTGGACACAGAAAAACTAACATGGCCCTATGTGAAATAGTTGCCATTATATAATTGAACAGCTGCTGATGTAACAGGGTTTGTATGAACTAATCCCATTTCAGAGGGTTGAAAGGTTCGTACACCAGGAAGTTTTACCGAGTACTGATTATTAGCACAGTATGATACACAGTAACACCAAACTAAATATGTCTGGTAAGCACACTATAAACCCCCTAACATTATATGCATAGCTATGCAGCCTTGAGCTGGTCAAACAACCTGGCCAGACTGAAAGATATGCAGAAGTATTAGGTACAGACAAACCCTGCACAAGTAGCAATGTTCAGAAATATGACAGCAGTACTCACATTTAGACCAACTCCTCTAGGCATTACACACAATATATTACTGTTCATCTCGATACAGCTGTTGCAATAGATTCCAAACAAAACTTCCACGCTGTCTTCTTCACAAGTAAGGCAAAGGGACAATGCTCAAGTGGAGTACTCGATTATACTCTACTGCAGCCATGGTATTGGCTAAGGCAGTAGCACCGCAGCTGATGTGCATGTAATTAGCTACTTAGGAACACCAATTGGTCCTCGGGATAGCACATGTTACTGATCTGTAACTATAAAAGGTTGCCTTGTCACACATTCAGACCATCTGTATCTACCTGCAGGACAGTACAAAACACTGAAAGACAAACCGAAAATGAGTATTACACCAGTTAATAACACCTCCGATTACTAAGACAGTATGTATAATATGTAGTATGTCTGTGTATGTAGTATCTGTACTGTAAGAATTACAGTGTAATTAATGCATATAGTGGAAATAGCTATCTTGTAGCGATGTATTGTTGAGCAGTAGTAATGCTTGTAGTATTCTATGTGTGTACTGCTGTAGGTCACACGGCACACTCCGCATACACCACAAGGGATGATATGGGCTTGGAACCCACCAATTCACTTCCAGCCACTGTCAGTGTCAGGACTGGTCCAACAAGTATGTGCTATAACAGTGAATAGTATATGTCGATATATTGTAACAGTCGACATATGAATGGGTGTGTAAGTAAGATGACCATGTTAAAGGTGGGCTTACCATGCAAATATGGTGTGCACTGTGGGATATTGTGCCAATAACTGTATAATGTAGAGTATTCTAGGCAGATCTGTATTTTATTCTACATAGCAGTTCTGTTATGTTATGGAAACAGTAGTTATGTTTACTGGCAATTACAATACTCAATGACAGGATACATAGCATTAGTATTCATCTGACAGGTTAGCAGCATGATAGCAAAGATAATTGGAAGAGCCAGGTAACTATCCATGCACATAACACATGTAATATCCACCTCTCTACTATTGGTTGCAAGCAATAACAGCTGTGCATGTGTACATGTTATGCAAATGTGTAGTGACCCTTGTTACGGGGCTGGGCTAAATGGCTATGTGTACACCTACATAGAGTGGATACCGAGAGTACAGGCACACTGGTTGAACTACCAGGTTTGTGTAGCCCAACCTCTCATTGCCAACCTAACAGCCACCTGCACATACTGTATATAAGGTAGTGCACAGCACTGGTAATGAAACAGGTTGCATATCATCATTAACTCCAGTGTAACATCTGCAGTAGGAGTGTAAGATGTAGGAGACAGCTGCCCAGGTGTAATAGTCACATCATAGTTGATGGCTCACTCTATCTGATTATATCCTGATCATGTTGATAGTGGCATCAGAGCCTATTGATACATGACTCTGTTTCGGGAGTGGGTGTCTGTGTCCAACAGAGCTCATGGTCCTGGTGGATATGTGAGTATATACCCAGAGAAGGAAATAGATCTGTAGACACTTGCATCATCTGTAATCAACTAACAGGATGTGATGTGCTCCTCAGAGGAGGATTGCTGCTAAAGGTAGCTACAATGATTCCATAATAGCCAGTGTTGTCACGTCCATAACACAAATATTTACATGTGAGCATCACTGTCTAAAACATCTTCATAGGCAATACGTAAACTAAATACGGTACTTGGAACTTGTAGTACTGATTGCTCATACAGGCATGTCCACTAGTCAGCTACTGGTGTTTCCTAATGTCAGCTTTGTGTATGTGGCCATCCTGGGGGAATGTAATCTGTATGCCAAGTACACTGCCAGACCCACCTAACACCGTGCCTCACACATTGTTTGGGATGCAGCTACAGGAGTAAGCTGTAAGGCAGCCCAGTCTACAGCCATGACTGGACTGGACAGTCATGTGATGTAGGTTAACACATGCAGCTCATCAACACAACCAACACATACCCTTACCAGAATACAATAAGGACACCCACACACACTACCAGAAATCACACACATTCACAGACGTGTCTAAGTATCTGGCCAAACAAGTGACCCCCCCCCCTCAAGCAGGATGAGACAGACACCAAAATACACAAACTGTATGACATAGTTTGCATAATTGTACCACACCTCTGAACACATGACTGGAAACATGCCCAACAGTACTCATTTGCGAATGCAAACTCTACCACTAAGGTACACACCAACCTATACAAGGGCAAACATACTGTCAGCTGCCTATCTGCCACGCTTAGCCACATAATCATACACTCAGACCACCTTTTGAACTATACACATGGCTCTGGCATATTCCATGTTGTTGTGCAGGACCTGTGATGCAGTAGCCTGGACTGCATGGAAACACACGTAGGAACTGTCAGGTCTTGTAGCTGATGCAGGTATGTTCCTAGGCCTGGGTAGCATTCTGCCATTGGCCAGAATAATACTGCAGTACAGGGACAAAAGGATTGTATTCCACAATTGTCTAGTGTAGTGGTGCATGTCACAGGGTATCCAGTATCTGTCGTCCTGGGATAACATGGTTGAAAGACCATGATGCTTTGCCAGACAGGGCCTGCACCTGCCATCCTTGGGAATCTGGATATTGCTTAGGGGTCATGCTTCCCCTATAGTGCCTTCATCATGCACGGTTCAAGTGAGGGTCCACTGCTGTTACAGGGACAGCCAAGCAATAAACTGTGGGTCTCGCTACACAATGATACATGTCAGAAACACTATACAGACACACATATGTCAATACCTAACATGGGAGAACATATCTGTGCAGTGGCTGAGACATGTTTCAATGCTCCGGAGAGCACACCTGCATGACCATGTTATAACACATACCTCATGTCTTGCTCATTATCCTTTATTGGAACACATGAGCCACAGGTATGTCCATATTCCTGAAGGATATGTACACCCCCACGCTAATTACACTTGCATAACATCAGATGCATTATAGGTTCACAGGTTCATAGGTTAGTACTAGGCTATCAGCCCCAGGGCCTATACAAGTCTAGCAATAACACTTCGCTGGCTATTTCTTCCCACACTATTTACTTCTCTGGACCCCTGTCTAGCAGGGTGACTGATGGGATCCCTGGGGTGAATTTCCTTTCTCCCATCCAATCATCAAGGTTCCTTTTGAAGAGGGCCAAAGAGGCACTCTGCTTGACATGTATGGGCAATCTATTCCAGAGTCTGGGGAGTCTCTGGGTCAGGAACCTATCCCTCCAGCATGTTTTGCTTATTGTGATGACAAGGTTTAGATCCCTGGAGCATGTGGCTCTGAGGGATTGGGATTTCTTTAAGTGTAGCATGTCCAGCAGCTCTGGATTTGACATGGCCTTGTATGTTAAGCAGAGATCGCCTCTGAGTAGATGATATGCGACAGAGTATAGCTGGAGTTTTTTAAGGTGGTCAGCGTAGGGCATCTGCTATAGGCCTGTGAGTCTTTTAGTGAGTTATTTCTGTGGCCTTTCCAGTTGTTGCAGATGTCTTGAGAGGTACATACCAAATGGGGCATTGTATTCTATAATGGGTCTAATGAGGGATGAGTACAGTGGGACAATGACCTCCTTTTTTTCTGGATGAAAAGCCCTTAGTGATGAGGTGTGCCACATAGAAGGATTTCCTGACTGTTGTGGTGATGTGGTTATCAAAGGTGAGACCACTGTCCACCTGTGTCCCTAAGTCTCTTATCACATTTTCGGTGTTTAGTGTACTGCCATCTATATGGTAATTTATGGGTACATGTTTTTTCTCAAAGGGGATAACTATACATTTCTTGACATTGAGCTTGAGCCCATGGCTCTGGCACCAAGCATCTGTTTCTGTAAGGCCCTTTTGTAGAGTATCCACATCATTTAGGGATTCGATAATGGCTCCCAGTTTGCAGTCATCTGCGAACTTTGTTAGCCAGAGTCCCTTAGTGTTGGCCTGTACTTCAGAGAAGTAGATGCCAAACAAGAGCGGTCCCAGGACTGAATCCTGAGGTACTCCACGTGTCACTTGTCTGGAGCTGGATTTGGAGTCGGCTACTTTTACAGTGTGGGTTCTATCAGTAAGCCAGTAAGCAACCCATTGGGTGATGTAGGGATTAATGCCCAGCTTAGTACATTTATCTATGATTCCAGAGTGGAGGATGGTGTCAAAGGCCTTGGCAAGGTCTAGATAGGCTGTGTGGACCACCTTACCCTTGTCCATGGCTCTGGAGACTGATTCGAAGAAGTCAATCAGGTTCAGAAGACAACATCAGCCCTTCATGAACCCAAACTGTGTGGGGTCCAGTGTTTGAAGGTTGCCAAAGTCTTAGTTTATAAGTTCCATGATAATACACTCCACGGCCTTGCAGATAAGGCTCCTCAAACTGATGGAATGGTAGTTTCCGGGATCCAAGGTGAATCCCCCCTTGTGGAGTGGGATAACTGTAGCTCTGCGCCACTTAGTGGGCATGAAACCTGAGGTGAGGCTATGATTAAACATGGCACTTAGGTGAGGTGCCAGTTCATATTGTAGTTCATGTAGTACACAGTCCAGGATGTCATCTGTTCCCATGGATGCTGTATTCTTAGCTTTGGAGAGTGTGTTTTTTACCTGTGTGGCCGTTATTACCAGAATTTGGCAGTCTTTTGGTATCGAGATGGGCCATTTAGGGCGTGAGAGGGGGGGTGAAGTTGGCACTGAATTGATCTGCCAGGATACTGGCAATATCCTTGGGATCAGTATATTTAATGTCATTCTGTTTTAGCTCAGAGCAGATCTGAGCATTGCCATTTAGATTCTTGACATAGTTATAGAATGCCTATGCCGAGCAACTACTTTGTGCCAAAGTGGAATTCAAAGTGCACCTTGAGACAGATCATCCACCAGGTCGCGGACGTCCCAACTGTCATAATGTGCTGTAATGAGGACGATTAGGTCTGAGACAGAACCACAATAATGGCTACTCTCAACTATTCCAGTATGAACTGGGAAGACTCCTCATGTACCAACACCTGCGTTCAATGCATGTTGGATTCCATCTACCCCACTGACCTGGATCACAGTAGTCACACAAACAGGGCTAACAATATGCTACACATAGTCTTCAATGCCAATGTTATGTTTCCTAAGAGCAGAGTGGTGAGTGCCATGGCACCCATGCAGATGGACAATGCATGTGCAAATGCTGTATCCTACACAAATGAACCTTAAGCAGTCACATATGTGCAGTGATTGTGTCATTGAAATAGAACCAGGATTCAACCCAACACATACAAGTAGGCAAACTGGTGGTGCCATGATTTAAACTGTACCACAGAAGGAAGTAACTGTTGCAAGAGTGAACACACATGAGTGTAGGTGATCCCTGTTTAGCCTCAGTAAGATGCAGATACACCATATAAAACCATGCAAAGCTACTGTGAAACTAATCAGCCACATATTATGAGGCCAAGCACAGAACATTCTATAGCTGTGTCATTAATCGTAATGGCAATGACAAGACCTGCCATGCTGCACAGCACTATGGCATGGGAAGTACTGCACCTACAGAAATAGCACCCGTTCATCCAGATAGGGTCTCAGAGAACCTAATCCCACTCCACCTCTCCCCCACCCCCAACAGGTACACTTAGTAATATATCCATGTACACTACAGGGCCCCTGTAGTAATGACTATGCAGGTACAAGCTGCATTCTCTAAAGCCATAATACAGCTTTCGTGGGACCTGTCAACATGCCAGGGTGTATCTTATACAAATGTAAGAACATTCAGCTATCCACATATGCATCATGTTCAATCATAGCTCCATGTCAGGCTGTGTACACACCGAATGGTGCACAGCAACAGTTATCATACCCCACAAAGGGGGAGACACCATTGATAATGGGACATAGTGCACAACTACCCTGCTGAGTCTGGTCTGTACGGCCATGAACCGTGGTCAACGTAATTGATGTACTTGGTACAGATGTAGATGACAGTAGGGTTGATTCACACTGCATATCATGACCTTGCAGGTCGAAGGACACCATCACCCATACTGTATTCCAGCTACACTTAGTAAACTAGGTGTATATTCCTATGTCACAGGAGTGGTTGGCAACTGGACTGCTGGCAGAACCCACACTACAGTAGGTGACTGACGAATACACACACATCAAACCAGTGCCAGCCACAGTAATACAGGGGTTATTCCACGTACTCCCCATCTTTGTTATCTATACCACATAGACTAACACAGAAGGCATCAGCCTATTGATGTTTGCAAATGACTATGAACTAGGAGCAATAGTTGACTCATTGTGTGCTGTGTTCAACATACAGAAGGGCCTGTGTGTCAGATGTGTGGTGTGTGATGTATGGCCACAATCTGACAGCTAAGTATTGCATTGTCATCCCCTATGTTACAAACCCTGTACCCATTATCTACCACCTAGGCAGCAGTCAACATAATGGCAACTGTGTGTATGGGATGCAGCTGGACAGTACTTCCCTTTGATAGTTACATCACCACAAAAGACAGGTAGTCATATGTGGCACCCCTAATCATGACAGGGTGCCATACAGGAATATAGAGATAACTGCTCAGCCATACTCAACACCCACGTGACCCATAATAGATCACATATTTCCATTAAGGGTTATTGCCCATGTGTAGATTGCCTACAGTGCCCTTCACAATCCCTAGCTGCACTATGTAGCATGCAACCTACCCTGAATAAAGCCATGTCCAACTAAGAGGTGTTGGACATGCTACACTTAACACATCCTGATCCCAAATAAACACATACATCATGAACATCCATCTTTCTAGTACAAGGATCCCAGCATGACTGACAGAGCCCTGTTCCATACACTTAACATGCTCTTGCCATACTATGCATCCCTGTCAGCAAAGCTGCTCATTGCTCCTCTCTGTGACATGGTGTGATGACCGCATGCCAAATATATCAGTAACCATGTGTATCAGTTCTGTGACACTGCTTGAACTGGCCACTGGATCTTACCTGTCTGTTGCCTACAGCTAGGTAACTTGTCTGCCAAGGCTCATAAATGGCCCAGGGTATATAGCTTACTAGATCACTATGACCATACATGCTATAGTTGATATCCAACCCTGCAAATATCAACAGGCTAGCTATTGTCCCATGTGTTACACATGTGCAATACAGGCAATACATGGCAGGATGCTACACAGCTGTACAGTGCCATGTAGATGCATATGGCAAAACACATACATGCTTGCAAGTTTGCAGGGTCACAGGTCATGTCTCTAATGGCTATGTATGATTATATATGTGGCATATACACAGCATTAAGGTTAATTGCATTAATTTGAACACGTCCAGGCATGTGCTGATAGGTAAAGTCACCACTACAGGCAAACAGACATGCCCACGTCAAGACAACATCCACATGGCATATGAGCAATGTCATCACATGACACACACATATATGGTGATAACATCACATCACCAGTAGGTGTCAAATGTGTGTGACCTATACATGTCAGTGGTGTTAGTGTCATGTAGATTTACAAAGACGTATTTGTAATCTTAATAAATGTGATACACGTATGTTAAGCTGTACTGCTGCTCTTTTCTGTGAGTTACTGTGATCTGTCTCCATTGTTATGTTTTCCAAGTATGCCATGTAGCAGACTGCCCCTGTACAGCCGCCTTGGAGGATGAGGTCCTCATCCCATACCTCCTCTACAACTACACGATGCTCTTCAGCCATGTGCCATAAAATGCACAGCAGCGGGATGCCCTGTGGGAGGAACTCTGCAGGAGGGTAAATGATGTTGGTGGTCACAATCGCACCTATCAGCAGGTGTGCTGACACTGCACTGACCTGATAAGATGTGTAAAACAGCGTGCTAATGCAATCACCAGGGAACAAGGTGCAACAGGTGGGGGGCCACTCACCCAGCCCCCACCCACAAGTACCGAGGAGCTACTGGCAACCTGGGGACACCTGCAGACCTCCATCAACAAGCTTTAGCTGGTATTGTGGAAGTGGGTGTCTCTCAACCACCGAGCCTGGAGTTTCCTGGTAAGTCACTACTGCACATAAAACACAACTATATATCACATAGTTACATGTGTTACTGTACAATATGTAATGTAACATCATATGCAAGGCATGTATGCATACATGCTACATACTATAGTCTGCTACTCTATGTATGCACAGATGTGCATACTCCATAGTATTATGTATTGTACTGGCTTATGTGCTAACATGGACATTGCACCCTGTAGCTATCATTCAGGTGTGGATAATAATCTTACTGCTGCGACACCCCTATTTAGGTACCTCTGGCATTTTGCAGTGACAGCAGCCTGTGTCAGGTGAGATTGTTATTATTTACCAGGCCTGATAATGCATGGAACATATTAATAGCATGATATCTGCCATAACACATGTACACATAATGTATGGTGGACCTGTTAATGGACACTGGTCATACCTGCAATGCATCACACTGTTTACCTATGTGAAACAATTGAAGACTATATGAAACACCTACACTAAACCTTCCAAACTGTCATTGCCAGATGTGGGGAAAACAGTGAGTACAATGGTGGAGGTGTGTCCCACTGTAGGGACAGGTACTACATATCAGCATTACACATGTTGTGAATATGAACAGTACTGTACAGAGAGCATATGTGTGCACACACACTAAATGTGTTGGAGCTGGAGTATGCCTGGCCCACAGGATACACCCTTGTGGAATATACCCTTACTATAAATGTTACACAATGTCATGTGCTATCAGACATGTCCATGACATGTAGTGGGCTGACTGCAACACTGCTCAACTATACTGTAAAACATGTCTCACATCCCATACATACCACCCTTTGTCTACATAACCCTGTCCTCAGTGGGGCATATGACATCTATGGGTGTATGTCATATGGGATAACACTGACATGTGAAATAAGATGGCCATCATAACCATTGGAATGAACATGTGTACACATGGCCATAGAGGATGGCCAGAGATATGAAGCAACACACACAGTAGAAGTGATGTACATGTGTTTACACCCTATTGTACATTGGTTCAACACAATACAACTATGGCCTTTGTGTAATGGTGATATTGCAGATGTGAAACACTAAACATCATACAGGCCTGTGCACAGCTTGTGTAGGCATAACATGTAACCACTATATAACATGTCTTGAACATCTGGAGTGTGTCATGACATGGAAACATTCACCTATACAGTATCCAAATGCATACATGTGTTGTACAACATACACATACATCCACATCAAGCCACATATACAGTACATTCACCTTGCTGGTGTCAAACATCACTGTCATGCCTGCTCCTCATGTGTGTGAGGTACACAGATGGCATGTGGAACATAGAGTATGTGTAAGGTAGCCATGTGTTGGCATAGTTGCCAGGTATCAGTAATTTGGTTGCAGATGTACAGGGGTGTCAGCCATATACCCTTCTGTGACCTGTGTCACACATTCCACATTAGGGTTTATTGTGTACACACCTTGGTGATGTGGGTCACATTATACATTAGATATGCATTATATGTGAACATAGTCATGGCTATGAACTGTGTCAGTAGCTCACACTGTATAGAAATTGTGAAGCCGCATGATGCCCTGCAATGGCTATGCACATCAGCTCAATGTGCAGTATGTCCCTGCATATTTGTAGGGTGGACAGACAACATTGCATCAGCTGAAGGCCCATGTTAGTATAACATGTCCCTGCATTGGGACACCATTACCATACTGTAGATTGGAAAGCACACCATTGTGTTACACATGTATGCATGTCATTCAACACGTCAGCAGAAGACATGTCTTACTACATGTGACTGGTAAGGTCATACGCCACACAGCAGGCCGGTGTACTGCAAACCTGTGCTGGTCTGTGGCACCATTGCAAAGTAGGGACAGCCATGTCAAACATGTGTGTACAGCCACATGCACAATGTCTACACTCAGCTCAGGGGTAGGCAGAATAATGTTGAACAGACATGCACTGCTTTGGGGGAGATATGTAAGCTAGGGCTCAGGTAAACATAGTATGCAGTCGACATCCCCTACAGCTCATGTGCTCACACATAGGGGTGGTGGCCAACACAGAGCATCAGTGGCAGATCTACAAAGGTCAGCGATGACATGTTAACGTGGTGTATGATGCACACACTATGGCAGTGCAGTGCAACAGTGCAAAGTGCATGCATTGCATTGCAGGTATGGGTCATAGGCTACTAACACAAATGGTGCAATACAGGTATGTATGCTAACCACCACTGTAATTATGTAAGGTGCATGCCATCTGCTATAACACATGCATGCTGTTGTGTGAAATGCAGGGATGTATGATAAGTACCACTATAATTGCCTAAGCTGAAACTATAATTGACTAAGCTGATTGCCATCTGCCATATCACTTGCCTGTAGCGTGTGTGTCAGTGTATGTGTGTCAGTGTGTGTCAGTCTGTGTGTGTGTCAGTGTGTGTCTGTCTGTGTGTGTCAATGTGTGGCTTTGTGTCTGTCTGTGTCCATCTGTCTGTGTGCATGTCTGTCTGTGTGTGTCGATCTGTCTGTGTGTCTGTCTGCGTGTGTGTCTGTCTGTGTGTCTGGCTGTCTGTCTGTGTGTGTCTCCGTCTGTATGTGTGTGTGTGTGTGTGTGTGTGTGTGTGTGTGTGTGTGTGTGTGTGTGTGTGTGTGTGTGTGTGTCTGCCTGTCTGTCTGTGTGTGTCTGTCTGCCTGTGTGTGAGTGTGTCTAGTATAACTTGTAATGTACAGTTCTTGTCTTCCCCTCACAGGTGTTGATGTAGGTGCGTTGCCCTCCTGTGGTCCATCTGATGTTAGTGTCCCCACAGACACTAGCAGTGATGATGATAGTATGCTTAAGACACAGGCAGGGTTGTCAGGGGCTATATCTGTGCCATTGGTTGCCATTCCACCTGTCCCCCCCCTCATCCTCGCACACAGTTCCCCCTACCTGCACATTTCCCATCACCACCGGCCATAGAGGAAGAACAGTTGGCGGGTGGTAGCATGGAACAGGGAAGTGTGGTGGCTATGGAAGTTGTGCCTGCACACCATGATCCCAGTCAACAGACCGGTGATGTCCCACACAGGCATGTGCCCAGCACTGCACATAGGAGGACCACTGGCCAACATGCCCCTGCCAGACCAAGCACATCAGCTGGAGTCATCAGATGCATGTTTCAGGCTGTAATGGAGGCACAGGCATGTGTTGAATGGCACAACAGAGAAGGTCTGAGGCATCAGAGGGCTGCTGTCTGTTCATTAGCTGACAACATCCAGGTACCTGCAAATGCTCACCATCATCTTGCAGATGTTTTGGACAGAGGCTTGGGTGACCGTGGCATGTCAATCCTTGAGCGTGGAATGTCTGTGCTGGAACATCTGGTGGGAGTGAGGCGTTGGGCACGTGGACGTAGTTTAGCTGCATCACCTGTTGAAGGTCTACTTGAACATGGTACTGCACATGCCCGCTCCCATAGTGGCAGTAGCAGCAGCAGTGCAGCTGGTGCTGTGCAGTCCACATCAGGACACAGCAGGCCACGTGCACATGGTCGTGGACGGTCCCAACAGGGAAACAAATCCAGTGGACGTGTCATCAGATGGTACCAATCTGGACCTCTGCCTGGCAGTCCCCGTGCAACCCCTGGAAGGTGCAGGTCACGTGGCCATGGCCAGACACCGTGAACTGGGAAACCTGCCTTGTACAGTCTGCAGCTGTCAATATTACCTATGTGTAGGCCAGACACATGCAAGACCTGTGTGCATGCATACACACACTGGAAACAAATATAGGACACCTCAACACACACGCACACACGCATAACATCCACACATGCCCAATGATATCACAGACCCTAACACACATGCATGATGTCATCCAATCACACAGCCTAGGCCTCTGGCAAACATTATCACCCTGTGCATATGATGATGCCTGTGCAATATCCCTGTCATCCACACCATCGGTGCAAAGACATGTTCATATGGTCTGATGCACAGGGTGAACATACTAGGTAGACAACTGTAGATTAATATTGTTGAGTAGTGTTGACAGGCAGCAGACATAGCATGTATTGCAGTTGTAGAATGCATTTTGTACATTTGACAGTATGTGTCATGTGTAACAACACTAACAGCATGTTGATCCTGATGGTCTGCCTTCCTCTTTCAGGTGTAGCTGCATGTGCCGAGGGATGTTGGTGTTTGCGGGAGTCCCATATGTACATGTTGACTACCCACAGGTCAGTATGACAATACCTGCATGCACGTTGTAGCTTCCACATCATATTTATATTCTCCCATGTTTCAATTATGTTTACTGTTCTAATGATCCAAGAGCACGATAGCTGTGTAGTAAGCTACTGTGTTCAGAGACGTCACATCCATAGTGGGTGACATCACAGGTATAGTTACCTGGAGCGTGGAGTGGGTAAAAGAGTGGTTTGTTTGAAGATAAGGGTAAAGGCCAGTGGAAATAGTGGCTTCTCATTTGGAAGCAGTAATACCCACTGCCATGACAGCATGCAAACACAGACACACCCACACATTCAGAAATTCACAGACAGTAACACACACTCTGACATACACAGTTGCCAGTGTTCGGATGAGAAACCCTGCCTATGTGCATATCATCATTATAGTACTACGCAATTACAAGAAACGCCACAGAGATTACACATGTACAGGTAGTTGGAATGGCCTAAGATCGAGGACATCGACAGGGAGTGCAGTGAGTGTATGTGGGGAGGGGGGGTCCATCAGTAGGCTATGTAACAACAGATCACACCCCAGGGAGTACATGTTAACAGGTGGTTAGTATGCCTGTCTACGATTGATGATATCAACAGTGATTCTAGATTGCTTTGAGTGGATGAGGGGAGGGGGCATTAACATTTCACTATGGTAAAATATAGCCTCACTCCAGGAACTGGACAGCCATACACACGGACAGTCATACACACACACACACGCACACACACGCACACACACACACACACACACACACACACACACACACACACACGTGCGCGCACACACACACGCACACACACACACTCTGGCATTCACAAAGATATACACCTATGTCACATACATACACACACTTTACATGTGTGAGGTTTAACCACCTGCCTATGCCTTTCTTTTTACACTTCACTCTGTACTGGTGTCAGCAACAGTATTCAGGAGAGTGATAGCATGTGGGATGTATTCCCAACCATACGTGACATATATGGACACACACCCACATGTACCAGTACTGTGAATCCAACACCAACCTATCTCATGATAGGTACCACAGAACTACAGCACTATTGCATTCAGTACAATGCTTACTGACTCTTTCCTTTGACAATTGTGCAGATATATGCACAATATATGCACAGGGGAGGTATTACTTTTACAGGTGTCATGAGATTTGCCTTCAGTGTCACCCTTACAGCATTCTACATTGCCTGTCTTCCACTTCAATTAACAAAGCCTGACCTTAGCAGGTACACAGATTATTGTAGGACTGGTTATAACACACCAGTGTGCTGTCCTCAGTAATCATTCATCTGCAAGGAAGCCCCACCACTTAGTAGTCATGTCTAAACATCTGTCCATACCTCATGTATGGCTTACTGTACTTAGAGCATATCACCATATACAGTTGGCAATGTTGAGGCTGTATTGCAACAGCATTATGTAGTACTAAGATAACAGTCACCTTCAGACATCAGACACTGCACACACATGGAATCTACACAAACAGCAATACATGTACACATATGTGGTCTACATCAGTACGTTCACTAGCAGGTCAATAGGGTGCATTCCACACCTTCCCCATGCCATGTGTGAAACATAGACGAGCATTACACCATAATGGATGTTGTATTCATGTACTGGTAGGACACCACCATTTTCACCGATTAGCCAATTGTACATATATAACAACAGCACATATCAGCGTGACACACACAGCATTATTCCATGTCATGCTCCTATGAACTGTTACTTTGACAGTGCCATGGTGAAGCCAGGGCACTGTAATGGTCAACAGTGAGCACATCATATTTGCTACGAACACCTCATGTGTACTGGAAGAATTCCAGAAATGTGCTCTGTTAGAGCTAGGCAGTACACTCATTCAAGCATATGCAAGGTCTGTGGCTTGTAAACATCTCATCCCAGTATGTACTGGCTATTGTGGTACTAAGGCTAATGTCCAGGCAGCACACAGCATGCATGGCTTGAAATTGTTGACATGGGGTATAAGTAGGAGCTGTGGCCACACATGGCTGTACATGTCATGAACATATCACCTGTGACTACTCAGGAACATACAGAGCAGAGCTGGATTTCCCTAAGTCTGTCAATACAGGCCTTGTGTAGGTCCTATGGTCCTGTTATTTGGGTATGTTTGTAGGCATTGCATTAGGTGGACATGTCTAAAGACATACATGCCACATAGGGTGTTGTATGCTATGATAGGTGTCATGGGTGACCAGTAGAGAGGGGATATTACCTCTGTCAACATAGATATCGAACCTTATGTACTGTTAGCATGCTATCTGCCATGTGCATGTGTGTAATGACTGTAGCCACCTGTATGTAGAAAGGTAAATGAAAGCTATGGTAATGTAATTTATGTTGTATGAGTGTGGGATGTACATATCCAGGGCAGGTAAGGTTAGGTCATATCCAACCATGAGGGTGTTGTTTACTGGTGTACAGCAACAGTCGACCGTGTTAATGCTGACAACATCCGAGGGACCCTGGTATGTGTACAACTGAGCTGGTTACAAACAATGGTATTATTGTATTGCATAACACATTTGCAGCTGTGTCTGTACATGGGCACTTTGCACAGTTGATGTAGGCCTAGGTACAGTCCACCAATCGAAGGTCATCTGGTGGTCAACCATACTTTGTCATACAACATATGGATGTGTGTTGGTAGTCTGGGAACATGGAGGTGGGTGTATATGAGGATACAACCTAGAATGCAGCATTTGCCACTGTTACCTGTACCTGACTCATCTGTGATGCATTATGTCAAAGTAGTGGTCTTTACATGTGAGTAGCCTTTACGAATATGTGTACACCACCACCTGGAATGGCCCATACCACTATTATGGCCCACATGTCTGGATCTGAGTTATATGGTGGTTGTGCAATTGTGCACTACAGAGCCTTCAGCCAGGTGTTCCTCACTGCACAGATGTCAGTATTCCCCATTGTAGGTTCTACATTGAGCAAATAGATTACTAAAGCCACACATCTAGCATGGGTTAGCATAAGCATCCAATGCAATCGTCATGTAGGTGTCAGGGTGTTACATCTTTGTGTAGGACATTTGCCTTGGAATGAGGTTATTTGGGTAAATGCGACCTAGCTATTATCCACACACACATGTAACATGGATGCATGTCCTCTGTGTTGAAGGCTCATCGTTCGGTCATGACAGCCCAGAATGACAGACACTGGACAACCTCATAATAACAGCAGGCCATTGGCTCATTGTTTTGGTCTAGCAGTTGTCACCTGTACCATGACATCACTGCGCATGGCATTAATGTGCTTGGTAGCAAATGCCCCATGTAAGGTGACGGACAATGGCAGAACTTGTGTATATGACCAATGTGAGATATACTTAGGGTAGCAGTCCTGCTAATAAAGACAACTACTAACACAGCCGGGAGAGGTCATCTTGACTATTGCACCTCAGTACCATTACACAAGGTGGCTCACACATTATGCTTGCACATGCCACTGTTCCACATATAATGCCACTGTTCCACGTATAATGCCACTGTCAACAACCTGCTATCAATGTATGCTTTTCAGGGCAGCAAGGTGTGTGACACATGCTGTAGGTAGTATCTGCCTGTGTGACCCAGGTAACCTATTGTCTGTCACGTCCACACATGCATGAATGTGTATATGTAACATATATATGTCAGTACTTCATGTACATGTATGTATATGTATTACACAGCACAGACACAGCTATATCATGTACAGGCCACATACAGGTATCAGGTAGTAAACCAGTATAATGTGCATATATACTGACAAGTAAGATGTACCTAACTGTAATGCTGTGTGTTTACAATAGGAGTCCATTACAATGTGTTCTGTACATGTAAGTGTTCAAGCATGCACACTGTGGCCTTCAGTGGTTAGAATCGGAGTGCATCCCAAACAGCCCTGTGCTACTAAGTGTATGAGTGTACCCACTGCCACCTTGTGTAATTTCAGTCAGTGCATCCAACAAGTCTTCTGTTACTAAGTGTATGAGGATGCCCAGCATAACCTTGTGTAGTTGTAGTCATAGTGCATCCCAAATGGCCCTGTGCTACTAAGTGTATGAGCATGCCCACTGTAACCCTGTATAGTGATAGTAGTTGTCTATTCCGCAGATGGCCATACTCCAGTTCAGGTTCCTGTTGTGCTGCAACTATACCTCTCAGGCCTACCTGTGGATGGTATGTCTTGTTTCTGCATGCAGGTTGTAATGGACACCTACTTTAAACACACAGGTCTACAGCTATGTACTTCATGACTGTCAGTCTCCCTTTTGTTGTCCTCAATTGTAGAAGGGTAGTCTGACTGCCTTGGGATGTGTAATCACTGTGGTGCATCTAGTAACTGTGTAGTATTGTAATAGTGATCCTTAAATAGGCAGTAGTTCTGATCCCACCACTGGCAACTGTGTGCATGTGTTTGTGTGTGTAGCAGCAAATGCCTGAGTGTGTGTATCAGCAAATGGCTGAGTGTGTTTGTGTGTGTGTGTGTGTGTGTGTGTGTGTGTGTGTGTGTGTGTGTGTGTGTGTGTGTGTGTGTGTGTGTGTGTGTGTGTGTGTGTGACTCAACAAATGCCTGAGTGTGTGTGTGTCAGCAAAGGCTGAGTGTGGTTGTCTGTGTGTATTTGTGTCTGCATCCTGTCATGGCAGCGGGTTTTGCTGCATTCCAAAGAGATACCTCCTTTTCCACTGGACTTTATCCTTGTCAACCGCTATACCTCTCTCTTCCCCCCTCCCCACTGCAAGTAATCAGTCCTGTGATGTCACCAAGCTCAGATGTGAAATCAGTAAGTGTAATTGTATGTGTTCTGTGACACATACCCCAACTGCATACCACTGTACTAGTTACCTTTACATAGGCAAGACATGTATGCACAATACTGGCAAGTGTGTGCATGTTTGTGTGTGTGACTACCCTGTAGCCAGGCATACACATGTGTAATGTCTTTTAGCACACCATGGTAGTCATATGTGGTGACCGGTGTCTACAAAGTATTACATAGTTAGGAATGGTAAAGAATACGCAGTCAAGCATGACTACAGTTGGGTATGTTATTTTCCTGTGCCACTGTCAAACAGTGACACAAAAGCGGTTGCTGGGGTGTAGGTCCATACCCATCATTCCCCCACCCTAACTCCACAATCCCAGGGGAGATTACATTAGCCATCATTCCCCACCCCAAACTCTACATACACAACAACCATGCCTTCTCTGATGAACAGCTTATGATTTAAATGCTATAACACAAGAGATGCTTCTGTTTTGTGTACACTTCAGTTCCTTTGGAACCCTTCTGTATCACAAAGGGCTTTCAGACATGTGTATGTGTGTGTGTGTGTGTGTGTGTGTGTGTGTGTGTGTGTGTGTGTGTGTGTGTGTGTGTGTGTGTGTGTATGGCTGTGGCTGTGTATATGGCTGTGTATATGCATAGATATATATATATATATATATATATATATATATATATATATATATATATATATATATGTGTGTGTGTGTGTGTGTGTGTGTGTGTGTGTGTGTGTGTGTGTGTGTGTGTACACATCCGTAGGTGGATGTATATATATATATATATATATATATATATATATATATATATATATATATATATATATATATATGTGTGTGTGTGTGTGTGTGTGTAGTTATGACAGTTGTACAGATGTAGACTTGTCTTTGTTGTTTCACGGAGTACAGTACATTCAAGGGTACTGTACATATGTACACAAAGGGACTGTCCCATTTGTTTTCAGTACTGTGGAATACCTGTAGTAGGATGTGCATTATAGACTCCATGCAACATGTGTACAACCCAGATGGCTTAGTGGTATGTCCAGTGACCTCTGTGTGCATGGTCCAGGGTTCAAGACCTACAAGCCTTATTGATACTGTAAATTAGGACTGCATAAAATACTTTTAAGCAGGTGTAAATGTGTTTTCATGACAGTAAGCAGCAGGTACACACAGGGAACACACATGTACAACCAGCAATACACTTGGAATGCCCTTCTTTGGCAATCCTGCTGATGTCACCCACCTACGAATATACCTCTGGGACTGCTGTAACACAATAATCCCCATGACGTGTGCTGTAACTGAGTAATGCTGTAATGTGTTAAATTAGTTTGGTAGGGGTTTTAATCCCAAACAGGTCAACTATGTGCATGTCTGCTTGCCTGCCTGTGAAAGAAACAATTCTTTTAGAGTATGCTCACTCTTTACAACCCACATGACCACCTTTGGCAGTCCTGCTGATGTCAACCACCTAGAAATACACCTCTAGGATTGCTGTAACCCAGTATTCTCTGTAGTGCATGCTGTAACTGCTTATTGTTGTAGTGTAATAAACTAGTTAGGTAGGGGTTCCATTCCAAGAGAGACCAACTGGGTGTGTGTGTCTCTATCTGCCTGAGACAAGAACAATGCTTTTTAGAGTATGCACACTCTTTATAATTCACATGACCACCTTTGGCAATCCTGCTGATGTCACCTACCTAGGAATAAACTTCCAGGACTGTTGCAACCCAGTATTCTCCGTAACGTGTGCTGTAACTGTGTATTGCTGTAGTATGATAAACTAGTTAAGTAGGGGTTCCATTCCAAGATAAACCAACTGTGTGTGTGTGTGTGTATGTGTGTGTGTGTGTGTGTGTGTGTGTCTGTCTGTCTGCCTGAGACAGGAACTATGCTTTTTAGAGTATGCACACTCTTTACAATTCACATGACCACCTTTGGCAATCCTGCTGATGTCACCCACCTACGAATACACCTCTGAGACTGCTGTAACACAATAATCCCCATGATGCGTGCTGTAACTGAGTAATGCTGTAATGTGTTAAATTAGTTTGGTAGGGGTTCTAATCCCAAACAGGTCAACTATGTGTGTGTCTGCTTGCCTGCCTGTGAAAGAAACAGTTCTTTCAGAGTATGCTCACTCTTTACAACCCACATGACCACCTTTGGCAGTCCTGCTGATGTCAACCACCTAGAAATACACTTCTAGGACTGCTGTAACCCAGTATTCTCTGTAGTGCGTGCTGTAACTGTGTATTGTTGTAGTGTAATAAACTAGTTAGGTAGGGGTTCCATTCCAAGAGAGACCAACTGGGTGTGTGTGTCTCTGTCTGCCTGAGACAAGAACAATGCTTTTTAGAGTATGCACACTCTTTACAATTCACATGACCACCTTTGGCAATCCTGCTGATGTCACCTACCTAGCAATACACTTCCAGGACTGTTGCAACCCAGTATTCTCCGTAACATGTGCTGTAACTGTGTATTGCTGTAGTATGATAAACTAGTTAAGTAGGGGTTCCATTCCAAGATAAACCAACTGTGTGTGTGTGTGTGTGTGTGTGTGTGTGTGTGTGTGTGTGTGTGTGTGTGTGTGTGTGTGTCTCTGTCTGCCTGAGGCAGGAACTATGCTTTTTAGAGTATGCACACTCTTTACAATTCACATGACCACCTTTGGCAATCCTGCTGATGTCACTCACCTAGACATACACCTCTGGGACTGCTATAATCCAGTAATCTCTGTAGCACATGCTATAACTGCATAATGCTGTAGTGTGATACACTAGTTAGGTAGGTTTCTATTCCAGGACATGGCAGGTGTGTGTGTTTGACTGTCAGAGCCTGTGTGGAGGTGGCTGGGAGTGTCTAACCACTGGACATGTTGTGGAGCTGATTTTGTAGTTTTCCTATATGGTGTCTGTCTTATATGTCACAATGTCCACCTCACAAGGAGTACAGATGTCAGTCAGCCAAGGGACTGTGTTGGCAAGCCATACCCCTACATCTGGCAAAAGGACTGGTGAACAAAGTATGCAACCCTACTATTACCCAGAATACGTCCTGAACCCATGTGTCATACACAAACACACTTGCCTAGAATATCCTGCTATGTTGCTAGTACCTTGCACATTGATGACAGATAGTAGGCATGGTGTGATTGCGGTGGGCTCTAGACAGCATGGCACCCTGTACAGCAGTACAATAGGCACATAATTGCAGACAATGTGTTTTCACTATGTTCCCCACTGGATGCCTGCAACATATGTGGTGCCATCAAATGTGATCCACAGAGGCCATACAGTGCCTTACACATGTGCCCTGTATGGACCAATGCCACTGACACCAGGGAATACATGTATCATGCTATCAATGCAGGTGCAGGGTCAACCTGTTGACTATAAGCAGGTTCTGCCACACCAGGCCAGTATTAGCATATTGGAGGATAAAAGTCTGTGCACACAACATGTGCCAGCCAAACCAGGTACACCTGTACATGTCACTGTACATTATTGTGGGACATGCACATCCCAGGCAATGTACATGTCAAGAACTATCAAACACAGACATGGCATGCATTGCAAAGCTGTGGCCATACACAATGGTAACCAGGATGTCAGGACAGTTCATGCAATACCCATCTGTGTGGGACACTGCAGACACTACACCCCTGTACCACACTGCACACCATTGTTGGGTGGCGTGATGTCAAGGATTACCCCTCAACCAGCCTTGTACAGCCATCTTTCACAGCCAACCACTATACACCCATGAAGCAATGCACACATGCATGTCAGTACTGGCACCTTGTGTCTGCATGTGGGGTATAATACTCCCAACCACAGTCACTCCTAGTATAACTCCCATTGGCATACTGACAGATGTCAAACACATTCACATGCCCTAGCCCATAGAACCTCAGGATATCCCCTGTGGTGCATGTAGTACCTGTGCATTACTGCAGTGTGGCAAACTAAGTGGTTTTGGAGTGTATTTGTGGGCTTGGCAAAGAGTGTAATATGAGTCCATTAGAGAGTGTGGTTGTGTTGAGAATGGCATCCATTCATGTGGACAGCCATGTGTGCTACACCTAATGTACGTCTACTATATCTCTGTTGCAGATGTCGCACACCAATACACATATATGTTCTTACAGCACACCAACATGTCAGCTTTGTGGCACATGGAGTAACTGCATGCACTTGTAATAGTAATGACTAGTCATTTAAGGGTTTGAACCCCTGTACTGGTAGGTGTGTGACAGGTGATGTTTAGGTTTTAGTCTCCAAGCCTTTCTCTAATGTACTTTGCTTCTGTCTGTCCCTCTCACATGCTCTCTGGCGGATGTAGAGGTGTACACCTGCTCAGCAGCAGCTTGTGTATTGTAAGTGATGGTCATGTTCATGTGATGACCAGTGCACCTATTGCAGTCCTCCACAAGCTGATTGCATGTGGAACAGCTGTGATGATGTTTCCATAGCCATTTGCATGAAAAACACAGTACAATATCAAGGAACATCATGTTGGTGTTTGCCTATGACAGTCGCTGTGAGTGGTACCTGGATCTGGTGTTTATTAAATGGCATCACAGATGATATCTGGATGTTTCTCAAACAACATACACAGTGGGAAATAGCCTAAAGACAGGAGGGTGATGTGCCAGACATGACTACAGCATGTACGTATAGCTATGCTTCATTGAGACAACTGCCTGTTTAACAAGTGTGTGGTAATGGCTATTCTGCATGTTTTAAAACTGACAAGACAGTGTTCTGCTTGTGAGGAACCCCCATCTGTAGGGCCATCTGTGGACTGGTCAGTGTGTGGAACCATTTGTTTCCTGTGTTACTCACTGAGCACACATCTGTGAACAGCAGGAGTATAGTGTGAGGATTGCAGCCAGTACATGGTGATAGTGATGAGTTACTGCCATCGCATCCCTGACTGGACATATGTCACATGAAACAGTGGTATGACAGACACTGTCTGGGGTTCTCAGTGACATGCCAATAATGGACCACTGTTCATAGCTGCAGTCACAAGTCTTCTACACATTGTACAGATGTCATGCAGTATATATGCATGTGCTGTGCTCCCTCTTCAAATGTATACCATCTGTTGTGTTGGGTTGATGGTCATATCTATGCATGCTGTTGTAAGTAATCCTGAATGCTGTTGACTATTACCAAGCCATATCTGTGTTTAAACTGCAACACCATAGGCTGTATGGGTTTGAAGGTTCCGGCAGAACCTCCTGTCCCACTTCAGCTGGCCATGGCACTGGGCACTAGCACATCTGCGGCCCAGCCTTGGACCTCCACCTCTGTTGGCTCTGCACCACCTTCTGTTGGTACCACCACTGAGGATGGGGCTTGTCACCCCTGGGAGCAGGTCCAGACAGGAACATGTCCACTGCCGTACAGTCCCAGACGTGGTGTGTAGGGGGCTCAATATGGGGTTTCAAGGCCAGATATGCCAGCTCAAGGGCAGAGTGTCACATTTACAGAGTGAGGCTGCCCCTCCTAGACAGCCCTCAGCACTGCCACCTTTGCAGCTGTTTTGGTGCAGTGGTGGCTGCCCATGGCTTGGGACCTCCATCCCACTGTTTCCATCTGGGGGCTCATGGGCTTGTGAATGCAGAACAACCCTCCCCGTCCGAGGTGTATCCCTCCACATGTGTCATATACCGACCCTGTATGCTGTCTTGTCTGTCATCCTACCCTACCTATCCTCCACGAGCATACCTACTTTCCTTCCACCACATCACACTCTCACCCTATGGAAACAAAAGGTCAATCAGTTCCTAGAACAACATGTTCCCAATACATAGCTGTCCATTTCACACACGTGTCCACTGGACACATGTAACCCTTTTAATATGCATCACAACATTCTCTAGTTGTCCTCACCCCTGTCTCTCAGGCACACGACCCTAGTATGCACATGACTCCTAAATGTTCCAGGTACACGTGATTTGATCGACCCCATTGTACACACAACACTACCAGTCCCTCTATGGTTACCCTATTTACCTTTATCATGATGATGATGTCGCACACAGCACCTTGCAAGAGTACTGTTCTCACATAATGATTGGACAGGAACTGTTGTGTTAATGTAAATAACATGCACAGAGTGATGTATATGGCCAATGTACAAATGTTTGCATGTATGACTGACACATGTCTGTCTGAGGGCGTCTTGATCTTACATAGGACAGCACCACTACATAATACAGGTGTTGCTGGTGTTTCCCTTTTCATTCCTTTGTAATGCTTTGTTGTCACATGGAATATTCCTGATATATCTATATATATGTATGTATCTATATGCCGGACATAAACACTCACACATACAGCCACATGATGGAATACATTCCCTATACTGTTGAATGACTGCGCTGGATGATATGTTTGTGATAAGGTCCGATGTCTGTATGTCTGCCATGGCTTAGTGGAAAATCACAATAGCTGTGTGTGCAGGGTCCTGGTTTTGAGCCTTGCAGAAGCCGTTTATTTTGTTGCTGGGCAGAACAAGGCTATTGGATACTATGTGATTAAGGCACATTAAAGCAGTTGTGAGTGGGTGTGCATGGGGTTGCGCAGTGCTAAGCAATGCTAAACTCTGGTTACAGTTTCTTACACTCAGTTAGCCTCTGCATTGCTTTACCGGTGTAATACTCGCATACTGGCGGCCAAACAGGCATACACCCGCTTGCTCCCACACTTGCAGATGCACTGCATTTGGTGTTTGCATCTGACACTCACACCCCTGCATGGGAGTGAGGACTATGATATTACCCTGTGATGCCTATTATATCATATTACATGCCTACAGTATTGGGAATGGCTGCCCATTAGTCGAGAGCATGCCATTCAACTGTACGGAATCGGCGGCCTGTCCAAAGTTTGATTCATATTATTGGTGTGTTCATCTTACAATCAGCACCCATCTGGCTAATACATGGGAAGTGACACTCTTCAGTACAAACAAGTAATTGGGTTTTGGAACTCAGATCCTTCAGCTGAGTCATTCTACTGCATACCTAATATTCTATCATATTTCTAAGGTTGTCAGTGGAATATGTGCTTTCTGTCCCTATCAGTCCTCTCATACGATTGGGGTAATATACAAACTGAATAAGGGACATGACATAACAACATGAGGGACACATTTAAACTATTGGTGCTACTAACCTGACACATTGACAGACTCAGAGCATACATATTCATACACATTTTCTGAGGTAAATGATGTTTATAACTCTTAATTGTTGTCTTTATTCATTCTGTGTAATTCACCACCTTTCCTCCAAATGTCACTAGTTTTAGGAGGGATTAATTGGGTAAGAGTTAGAAACTGAGTCAAAATCTGGGTCGTCCCTGGAAATCGGGGACAGTTCAGAGGTATGGTCCCTATTTGTTCCCCCAATGGTTTATGTCCTGTACAGTGGATGTGCTCTTAGGGGTTGAGAGGTATGGGCGTCAGCTATTCCCATTTCAGAATATTACTTACATCCCCGGGGCGGTCCTAATATGACTGCACCAGCTGACACCTGCATGCCTAGGCCCATAATTGCATACCCATAGTTCCCCCACCTGCCTCTCCTCTACAGCACTCATCCTTACTGTGGGTGCAGGTGGGGTATAAACAAGCTACTACACACTGCCCACTCTCCCCATGTCTGGACACATGTTGCACATTATGTCGACCCATGGGTTATCAGGCTTGCACAACCTACTGGTCCATGTACATCTACAGGCTGGTTTGATAGGTCATTACTGGGACTGTCTCTGATCATTAATTTTTGGTGTCCCACAAGGGACATCGATGTCTATGTTTCAAGATTAGACCTGGTAGGTCTCTCCCACTGGTAGTATCTTGCCAGTGGTCTGAGAAGCAGTGGTGTGTTTACCTTTATTATGTGTCTGTATGTCTCACTGGCCTAGCTGAGGGGGTGGGGGTTGATGCTACATGTTACACGTTTGTTTATTGGATCCATCACCTCCATATGCACTGTGAACATATTTTACTTGTAAATGCTGTATCATATCCTAGCTATATACATATATATATATATATATATATATATATATATATATATATATTTACATTACTATATACAGATATATCTGTATATGTATGCATACATGTATATTTATATTTTGCTGTAAATATATATATATATATATATATATATATATATATATATATATATATATATATATATATGGGTCTACTACTAATTACCGACACGTGATTCCCGACAGAAAACTCACGGCCAGATGACCGACAACACACAAACCCGACAACGCAAAACACGAACACCATTACACCGACACGGGCGTAAACAACACGCCACACATAGCATACACACTAGCCCTGACCCAAACCCTAACCCTAAGGTCCGACACTATCGCACACTTCACCTACCTGCACCCTAACCCTAACTCACTTAACCCACCCCTAGCCCAAGCTCCGACACTAACGCACACATCACCTACCTGCACCCTAACCCTAACTCACTTAACCCACCTAGCCCAAGCTCCGACACTAACGCACATCACCTACCTGCACCCTAACCTAACTCACTTAACCCGTCCCTAAACTACAGTCCCTCACTAGCACACTTACCTTACCCGAACCATACCTCCGACACGAACACACACTCACCTTTCCCACAGCCTAACCCGACATCCCACAATCTCGAGCACTTACCTGACCGCTCCTAACTCCGTCACCATCGCACACTTACCGCACATCGCGCACATTCCCTTGTTGGTCTTTCCGCTGTCGGCAAATCACCCTGTCGGTACACTTACCTGTCGGTCATCTGGCGTCGGTGAGTTTTCTGTCGGGGAATCGTCGTTTCGGGCATTAGTAGTAGACGCATATATATATATATATATATATATATATATATATATATATCTCATAACATATGGGTCTATGGGTGTCTGCATATGTATATATCTATATATATATATATATATATATATATATATATATATATAGATATATATATATATATATATGTTTGTGGGTATGTATCTGTATTCTGTCTCTGTATGTATACGTACTACGGAGAGGGAGAGGCTTATCTCTATGTTGCTATGGGTAGATATACACACACATACCTCTACATATATAAGTCTACGTCTGGTTATTCCGTTCCTTGCCATATAGATTACACTTTGCTGCAGTGGGACTCGTAGTGGGTGTGGCTGCTCATTGGGCAAAGCCTCTGCCCAATGAACACATTTGCTTACATCCCTAGGGCTGTCCATATAGGCCCACATCAGCCAACACCTACACACCCATAAGTAGCTGCCCATAGTTCCCTCACCCACACCTCCTCAACAGCACCCATCCTTAATCTGGGTCCTGGTCTGTTCTGGACACACCACTACACGCTGCCCACTCTCCACTTCATGGGACCAATTTCATACAATTGTCACGGCCCATGGGTTATCCAGGTTTCCCACCCTTGTATTCCGAGTATGTATACACCCCAGCCAGAATGGTCGGTCTATCACCTTCTTTTGGTCTTGGCAAATTTGGGGTGTCCCACAAGGGACGCTCCAGTCTGTGTTGCAAAATTAGAATTTGCGGGTGCACTGTGTACCCCACCAGTTGTATTCTGCCTGTGGTTTGGGGAGCAGTGGACTCTTTACATTGTTTGTGTGTATGTTTCCTGTGTCCGGCTGGGGGGGTGGAAAGTCATGCTACGTGTTTCATGTTTCTTGCTTGGGCTCTTCACTTCCATTGACATAGCCTGTGAACATATGTCATTCTTATGTGCTGTTTCCTATCATAGCTGTATATCTGTGTATATCTACGCATGCACACACACACACACACATATATATACATATATATATATATATATATATATATATATATATATATATATATATATATATATATATATATATATGAGCGACAGACCATTTGATCGACATTCATTTGTCAACAGCTCATTTAAAAACCAGTATTCAAGGCACATAATAGGGATTTGGCCCCCTCCCCAATGTTGTGTGACCCTGGAGTTGGTATATATAGTTAGGGGGGTGTGGGGGCACAGCCCCCCACTTATTGCCATTTAAAAACATGAAAATACAACAAAAACTACACATTTTAAATGGAAATAGGTGGGGTCTGTGCCCCCCACACACCCCCTAACTATATATACCAACTCCAGGGTCACACAACTTTGGGGAGGGGGAAAATCCCTGTTATGTGCCTTGAATACTGGTTTTCGACCAAATGAGCTGTCGACCAAATGAATGTCGATCAAATGGTCTGTCGATCTTCTGAGGTAGATCCATATATATATATATATATATATATATATATATATATATATATGTGTGTGTGTGTGTGTGTGTGTGTGTCTGTAAAGCAATACATACCCCGCGCAAACGCACTTACACATGCTTACTGGTGTTTACATATGCTTGACCTGCTTACTAGTGCCTTATTCATTATGACACTGACACTTTACTCCAGTTAACTTTTAAATGATATTTTGCAGGTTATGCAGCAGACAGGTGTCGCAATATGTTCATATATGGATTACCGATGGTAAATGGTATGTGATACAGTGGGATTCGGTACGGGAATGTCTGTTCGTTGGGGGTTGCTCTAACCAATACACTTTTGCTGTGCTGCTTCATTTGCATATATACCCATATAGCCATGGCTCCTGGTTCCCCAAACACACACCCCAAAACCTCCCTAATACTGCTGTCTTCCATTCTCCAGTCGGATTTGCAGTGTATCCACACCACTACACATTGGCCACTCCCTACTCCTATATACCCATCCCATCGGTTGACTCACTCCACGTATACTCAGAACTCCCAAATGTTTAGTCCACAAACATTGGTGACATGAGGGATCAAAAGAATACTATTCTCAATTTTTGGGTTGTCCCACATGGGACGCGCATGTGTTTATGTCAAGATTAGACTCTATACTTAATTACATCCTTACCCCTGTTAACATGACACTACAATAAATTAATATGTATGACTATGTGGTAACGCACATGAGAGCCTAATTATGTACGTGTTTGGCGTATTTTTCACAAATAGACCGGTTTAGTAATTGCCGTTGCCATAGCAGGCAGATCACAGGAATGATTCCATGTGTGATAAAGTCCTCACATTTGATTATTTTCAGCACAGCACTGACTTCGGACATTGTACACACTTCTGCGTTTTATCACTTTTATCCCGTCCCTCTTCTCCACAACCTATTATTCTATCTACTGTCGACGTTTGTAAGGGCACATTCATGTTATTTATGTCTGCAAATGGAATGAATGTGTTACAGAGAATGTACATCTACACATTGATGTCTGCATGTGTGTATGCATATATACCTATAACGAATTCGCTGACCTCCACGGGGCGATCCAATTAGAACCAGCACATCCAACCTTGGCACGCATGGCTCCATCATTTCATATCCATAGTTCCTCCACCCCACCAGTGTTCAAAATACACGCATACCATCCATTGTCCACTTGTTATCGCAGCCATGACACACCTCCACACATTGCCCTCTCCAGAGCATTAGGGGCCCTATATGTATGTTGTTCCAACCCATGTATTCTCAGGCTCTCCCACCATTTAGTCCTTAAGCATACCTGCCCTTGTTTGTGTAATGGTCGGAAGGCCAAATGGTCTATCAATTTTTGGCTAGTCCCACCAGGGACTACCCTCTGTGTGTAAAGTAGACTTAACAAATCAACAATGTTACTTCCACTGGTAATATCCTGCCTGTGGTGTGAGTAGCAGTGTTTTGCTCACTCCTGCCCAGCTGGATATGACATACGCTGACAGCACTATATAATACTGGGGTTGCTGTTCATTCCCTTCTCATTCCTTCCTACATATATATATATATATATATATATATATATATATATATATATATATATATATATATATATATATATATATATATATATATATATATATATATATATAGATATATGCACATATCTATATATCTATATACATATATATATATATATATATATATATATATATATATATATATATATATATGCTGGGCACTGCTTAGACCCATGCAAGTGCACTCAGACTTGCTTACTGGTACTTAAATGTGTTTACTGCTGCTTATTTGTGCTTACATCTGCTTACTAGTACCTTATTCATTATGACAGGGCCACTTTGCTTGAATTATATTTAAGTTAAATATCTCATGCAATACTCATGTCAGTTTTATGGCAAAATGACATTCATTCCACATGGAAAATGATATGAGCTATTGTTGGGCTTAAACCGTGAATGCCTGTTTGATAGCGGATGCTCTAAACACTACACTATTGACACTTATGTTTATTCCGCATGTTTTTCTCTATTTGAATGAATATGATGTGTAAACTACACTCGGAGGAGGGCAGCAATGCACAGACATGCTGCGCTTTGCTTACTCTTTTGATATTACTGCAATTCAAATGTATAATAGGGACACGGGGACAGGGAATCTAATTGTGACAGTTGTAGGGACAGGGGTCTACATTCCACTATGTGCTTGTGTGTTTAGTACTTTGGTTTTATTTCACTGTTCATGGACAGTCTTGTATGCTTAGCATACATTTCGGTATCCACGGACACTGACTTACTGACTTATTATTAGGGGCGGGCTCTACTAATAGGCATAGTAGGTTTTGCAAGTGTCAGGGCATGTTTATGCCTCTATGGAGCACTTGTACATGCCCCCTGCACTCGTACACGTTTCCTGTGCATGTTGAGGGTGCGGCGGCACACCCTCATACATATTCATATGGCGCTGCTGCTCCATCTGTAGTGAGGACGCTCGGTGCAAGGCTAAAACCGTCCTCACGCCGTGCTTCTTGAATCCCAAGGAATGTCTACAGCTAGGAGTTTTTGTATTGTCTTGAAAGAGAAATAAGTACTAGGTTTAAAATGTAAAAGTGTTTATTGTTTTACAAGTTCCAAGATCTGCAAACATCTGAAACGTATGTATTTTTCACTTAGAGATGTTAAATTCTCTTAGTTTCTGCTTTAGCCTGGGAACTGAAGTCGGGTGACAAAAAGTGATGTCATCCAAGTTAACCCAACAGTAATATTTGATATTAATTTAACAACTCTCAGAGAGAGACTGGGCATTTTGTATTTTGTCTTGGACCTAGCAAGAACATCCACTCATCACCATTTGCACTTGCCTTGCTCTGTAACTAAGTTATTTAGGCATATCAACTCTTTTTAGACTCAGATAGGAATATAGTTAAAGATTAGTTTAGATGTTTTCTTTATTTATGTGAGACTGTCCTGCGATGTTGTTTTAAATACTACTTGTGATTTTGAACTCTGAAGTAACTGTGTTGGATTTACTGAGTATTGTCTTGTTATTTTATTATTTAGTATTAACTATATTTAAACCTATCTTTGTGGCTGATATTTTTGAGACATATTTAAGCTGTTAGATAACTTGCATATCTATTTGGTGACACTGTACAGGCCACTCCAATAGCCTTGCTTGGTCAGACTACTATCTGGATTAATAGTAACATTATACAGTAGGATTAGACACCCCTTGTTAAGATCCTTAAAAGGAGCTGATAAGAATGTGGTGTCAGTTGAAACTACCTTATAGTCTGAGCAGAAGGGGACAGAGCTAGTAAACCTGTACCAGCCTTTCCCAGAAGTGTGTGCGTGTTTGCATAAAAATCAAATCTCAAAGTGTGTGTCTGTGTGTGTGTGTGTGTGTGTGTGTGTGTGTGTGTGTGTGTGTGTCTGTGTGTCAGCTCCTTGGGCAGGGACACAAAGCACTGGTTGGGCAGAAAGGGTGGTTGAGGTCTTAGCTTGGCCACTCAGCTGAGATCTCAAACCAATAGCTGTGCTAGTGGTGAGTCTTATTGGGGATCTGGAGAAAGAGGGAGAAACCAGACCCAGACTTACTGTGATTTCTGTGTGCTCTTAAGAAAAATTGCACTTTACTGTGTGTGTACTTGTCATCCTCCCATTGTGTACATCCCCCACTGTTGCCAGTGGTCAGGATTGAGGCTCCTTGATTACTGGGCCAGTGCAGAGGCATCACACCAGATACAAAAGCTTTATTACAGAAATTTTCCAGTCTATCACACATAATATGAGAGGCTGTGTCCACTTTTATGGGGTTCATTATTTCCTGACATATAACATTATCTTGTATAACAAACAAGGTTTACAGTGCCTGTTTATAAGAGGCTCATATACATTATAAATGTAATCAGTCCCCATTCTTCTTCCTCTTGATGAAGACAGACCTTTTTATATGCAGGGGAGGTAGTCACTTAAAGCTACACTAGGTGATTCCCATTGTTGAACAATACATGCATCCAGAGAAATGGCATACAGTGGAAAACAAGTCACAGTGCTCATTTTTTACAGAACTCATGGATGTGCACAAGTAGGAGGAAATAAGTAAAAAGTAAGTAATGTTTGAGACCTCAAAACCTTTTGTGTAAGCTTTCTCTGACCATGGAATAAAAAGTTCACCAAGCGGTGAACTGCAGAGTATATGAACACTTTTAATAAACATAAGAAACTCAGATCTTCTTTGAGCATAGGCAAATTGTGCCTAGGGTGCAAGGAATATAGCAATGTGGAGTGGTGCTCTGGAACAACAATTTTCGTTGTACTGCAGATTATAGACATTTTGTTAAATGAAGGGCAAGTGGCTACAGTATCTATATTGTAGCTGGTTGCTGTGAGCTAGTTGCAGTGAGAGGTGGAATGCTCTTGGTCACAGAACTTGGTTTTATGGTACACCAGTCTGGGGTCTTCACTGTCAAGCTTCTTCCTGAGTCTAGGAGTTTCTCCATGTTCCAGGTGGTTAGGTCTGGGCTCTTCTGTTCAGATTATTCCTCTCTTCAGGTTCCTTGTAGTAAAGTTAGTGCAAAGAAAGCTAGATATCTCTCCGCCTGGCTAGATAAAGGGATGGAAACTGGGAAAGATCAGGTGGAAGTAAGTTAACCAATCTCTTGAGAGAGGGGGTGGTGCTATGGGGTCCAGAGAGGGGTTAGATGATGTAAGAGGCTGATGTAATCAGTATGGGAGTGGGATGTTAATCAAACTGGGTGGCTAGAGTTTGGCCAACTTTTCTTACTCTAAGCTTTAAAGGAAAGCCCAAGTCCCAAATCAGTAGTAGGAAACAGAAAAACACACTTTAAATAACTGAAAGTTACTGTTTAAGTTTGTGCACATCATGAAGTTAAAAAAACTTTCAAACCCATGTTATTTACTTTTTAGAATTGTACAAATCTAAAGATTACACACACACACACACACACACACACACACACACACACACACACACACACACACACACACACACACACATACTAAATAAAAATAATGTTTTCCATGTCACTTGTTCACCAGATAAACCTTGCTAATGTAGATGCAATGATTTACAAATGTAATAACTTGATTTACTTTTTCATATTAAGAGCAGCAGTTGGGGTTAATTAACAGTTTATGTTCAAATACTGGGGCAGGTTTTTTAGTTGTATGATTTATGATTTAGTTTCTTGAGCGCAAGCACAGTTTTAATGGAAATGCTTGAGTTTAGACCAGGGTGACGGTGGGTGTCCAGACTGATCTGCCAGATTAACTCCAATTTTTAAAGAATGCATTTTTGTTTCCTTCAAGTGGACCCATAGTAAGCTTGTCCAGGATGTGGAAGTGGAAACCTCCATCATCTGGGAAACCACAGCAGTGCGTCGTTAGTTGGTTTTTGAGGATATGGAGTCTGATATCAGATAGGTGGTGTGCTACCTTGATTTTGAAGTTGTTCACAATTTTCCATATGTAAAACCAACTGCAGCTATTACAATGTGCATGGTATATCACAAAAGCAGTGTTGCAATTACCAGAACAAGTGCTGCTGATTTTTCTCCTCCATACCGGACAAAAGAAGTAATCCTTATTACTCCTGTATTTATAATAAGTGCAAAAAGGGGGCCAAAGTGATAAGTTCATATGTGTCCTCTGGTCTGAATTTGCACTCTACCCAGTCCCTAATATTCCTGGCTCTTTTAAATACAAAAGAAATGTAATGCCCTAGAAGTTTTTCCAGTTGTTTATTGTCTGTAATCATTAACCAGTTGTCAGTCATGATCTTTCTGATTTTTTTGTAATCTATTGTAAAAGTGAGTGCCATGCTTCTTTTTCTTTTGTTCTACTGTGGATTGCGGTGTTGGTTTCTGTTGAGCCCTAGGAAGTGTCCTGGGGGGTTCCTCAAAATGTGGTTATCCACCTGTTTTAAAGTTCTGATGGGGTTGGGGGTGGAATTTAGTAATCTATTGCTGTACCCCTTAGCCGGGAAGTCTTGGTGTAGGCTGATTTGATTGTGATGAAATCTCTATGCTCTTTGGAGACAAATGTAGTTCTTATCCCCTAAGATTTTATAGCATTTCTCTCTGTGATCTGGGGATGCATGCTTTTACTATGCTGCAGCATATTGCCCCTGGTTGGTTTTCTTTTTTTTTTTTTTTTTTTTTTTTTTCAAAACAAGTTTATTGTTTTAACATATAAGAGAAATATCATAACAATTTTATACAAATAATTAAAAATAGGTATTATTATAATATTCAACAAAACAACTAAAGTATTTACAAAGACATCCACTACAATCAGATCAATTAATTAAACTAAAATACTGTGCTATTGAAATTAGAATTTTTTTAACAAATTTTGTAAATTATCCCATACAATAAAATGTGATGTTTTTCTAGTTGTTCTCATTCTAATTGTGCTTATTTCCATATGACACATTATATTCATAACATTTTAAATTCATTGAACGAAGGAGGTGTATCTGAAATCCAATTTCTAGTTATTATTTTCCTAGCCACTGCTAGGATAGACCATAACAAGGGAAGCTTAATCTTTTTAACACATTGAGGTACAGGTGTGTTGAATAATATAAGAGACTTAGAAATAATGAAATTATCTGTAAAAGAGCCTGCAAAATTCATTAATTGACTTCCAGTATTCTTTCAACTTCATACAGTCATAAAACATATGAGCCCAGTCAGCATTAATTTCTACATTACATCTCTTACATAGATTATCTTTATTATTAATTTTATTCATCATCAAAGGTGTATAAAAGATCTATGTAAAAATCTCCATGTATAAGGTCTCCAGACAATGGAACATGTACTTCTATAAGCAGATTCAATATATATTGTTTATCTTGTTGAGTTGGTGGGTCCCCATTAATAGAGGTGAAATAATTCCAGTATGAATCTACATTGTAAAAAGTTTCTTGTCTGATAATTTTATGTATATATGAAAGTTTACCTTTATCAGAAACTTTATGCTGTAAATTTATTATCAAGTAGTCAATCAGTTTTGGAATAGATTCTTTAACTGTTATAGACATTAGATCTATTCTATCAATGAGATGTTGTCTAAAGATCTGAACCTCTAACCAGCAAGTTTCTCTTAGATCAAATTCTTGTTTTAAGAAATCTAGATTTTTAACTTTATTATCAGATATCAGCTGATACCAGTACTTTAGATTATTATCTATAGCTAAATGAGCTCCTTCAGAAGTAGATGACATAAGCATACCCTGAGTATAAATTATAGGGAATACAATAAAATTCCATTCCCTATACTTAGGGTGCATGAATATAAAGTTATGATAACTAATAATAATATTTAATGGGTAACAGACCATATGTTTAGGTGTAATAGGTGAAGTACAAAATTCCTTTAGCAACCACAACATGGAGTTATTTATAATCATATTTTTATGTGTTAAGGAGATTTTCATGAAGTGCATACTAATTAGCTCCCAATAATCTTTCCATTTTGCGACATATGACCGATCTATTAATAAAGTAATAACTTTTATAATAGAAGAGATAATATATAAATTAAAGTCTGGAAAAGAAATACCCCCTTGAGACCAGCTATTAGTATGTTTCTTTAAAGCAATCCTAGGTCTATTAGGTGCCCATAAGAAATTTAACATTAGTGTATTCAGTTTCTTGATAGTTATTTTTGTAGGTGAAAGCATTATTGATTGTATTAAGTATAAAATCTTGGGGAATATTATCATTTTAATAATTGTAAGTCTCTCCTCCATAGTAAAAAACATATTATTCCAGGTATTAAAAATATTTTGTATATTAAGAAAACATGTATTATAGTTATTATATATAATAGATTTAATATCTTTAGATAGTATTATACCTAAATAAGTTATCTGACCTGAGTTGGGTACATATTTAGTAAAATCACTAATGAGAGTATTTTTTCGTGTATATATAGGTAGTATTTTAGTTTTTCTTCATTGAATATTAAACCAGAAATACTTTTAAAATTCATCATTTTATCAAATAAAGACTGCATAGAAGAATTAGATCCTGCTGATGTAATTAGAACATCATCTGCAAAAGTTGAATTTTTGATGTTGTATTTTCTTCTATTTCAAAACCCTCTATGTCAGTACTGTTTCTAATCAAATTAGCCCAAGGCTCCATTACTAAAGTGAATAATAGTGGAGAAAGTGGACATCCTTGCTTTGTACCTTTAAGAATGGGTATTTTTGTGAAACATATGTTCCTACCTTAATATAAGCCAGCGTTCCTTTGTATAAATGCTCAATTAAATTTACAAATGCATCAGAGAAATTTGTGCATTTCAGTAAGGTAAACAGATAGTCCCAACTTACTGAATCAAATGCTGAACCTATATCAAGACTAATAAGTGTTAAATCTTTCTTTTCCTATTTGCAAAATCAATTAATGTTAAAGTTCTTCTTATATTATCAAAAGTATTTCTATTTACAATGAAGCCCGTCTGATCTATGTCTATAATGCGGGGATAATTGTCTTCAATCTATCAGCAAAAATACTCATAAACATTTTATAATCAACATTAAGTAATGAGATGGGTCGATATGAAGAACATCTAGTTGGATCTTTATTAGGTTTTAAAATTGGTGAAATAAATGTATATTGCCAAGATGGGGGGGTTATTAACTCAGTTTGGGCCAGAATAAAAACCTTATGTATTAATGAATATGTAATTTTAGAAAGGATTTTATATATCTCTGGTATAATACCATCATTACCCGGTGCTTTGTTTGATTTAAGCTTATTTATTTGTGTAATAACTTCTGTATATGAAATACTCTTGTCCAATAGTTTAATCTGTTGTTTATTAAGCTTTTATTCATGTTTGTGGTTATAAACTCCTTTATTTTATCTTTAGGTTCCATGTTAATGTTGTTATGGTTAATCTTGTGAAAGTGATTTCTAAATTTGTCCAGTATTTCTGGTATACTAGAAACATTCTTCTTTTTCCTTAGAGAAAAGATTTCTTTGATATGGTTTTGTTTATTCAATCTTTTTGTTTTATTTTTAAGTCTATGTAAGTATTTGGGGCTTATTGAATAAGACAACTTGTATTTCTCTAAAGTTATTTTAACTTTATGAGTTAAAATTTCTTTGTATTTCTCATTTAGTTTGTTTATTTCTTCAATAACTTTCTTGTCCATAATATTTTCTTTATTATTATGCTTATAAGAGTCCAGTTTACTTTGAATATCTAACAATTCCTTATCCCAAGATTTCCTTTTGTTATTATACCATCTGATACTTTGTCCATATAGATATGATTTTAAGGCATCCCAAACATAGACAATGGAGACTTCAGGAGTATTATTTATGTCTAGAAAATGTTGTACTTCTGAAAGTATATATTCTTTATAGTCTTTTAGCTGAGTTAAGTATGCTGGTATCCTTTTGATCTGAACATTATGAGTATTTTTTATCCTGAATTCAAAAACAATTGAGTTATGATCAGATATAGGACATGAAATGATTTTGGAATTAATTAAATCTGTTACCATCTGGTTAGAAATAAAGACCCTATCTATTTTTGAATAAGTTTTGTATCTGTTAGAAAAAAGGTGTATGGTAATGATTTTGACTCTATCTGATTATTAATATCATTCAAATGATAAGAATTAGCAAAATCATTTAAATGTTTTGCATTAGATGTAATTCTTCTTTTCTTTATAGTGGTAGTATCACTTTCATGTAGTATACAATTAAAATCACCAGCTAAAATAATATCCCCTATAGAGAATGATATGATCTTATCAATATGATGTTTCACTGTATTAATACCAATTCCAAGTATCCAATATACATTAATTAAAGTGTAAGTCTTCCCATTAATTTGTATTGTAACCATACAAAACATTCCTTTGTCATCCTGATAAGACTTAATGGTTTTAGGAATGGGCATACTTTTATTCCATAAAATAGCCACTCCTCTTTTTTTCTGAGTGTGCTCTGAACTAACCAATACTGTATACTTATTAGTGACTAGTTTATCAATATCTTTTTTCAAGAGATGGGTTTCTTGCAGGAAGACTAGATTGGCCTTGTGTAGATTAATGTATCTTATTAGGCTTGCCCTTTTACACGGATTATTCAATCCATTAATGTTTAAAGAAATTCCTTTTAAAGATGTCATTTGGCATTTTTAAAACTCAAGAATCTTATGATCGAAATAACAAATAACCAGATAAATAATGTTACATCTCCTTTTTTAGGTGTACCTTTAAATATAGCTGTATTTATTAAATCTCTTATGGGATTTTGTATAGGATTCAATTTTGTTTGTAGTGACAATGAGTGTACAAAATATATTGTGGATGTCAAAACTATATACATATAACAATGAACAATTGAAAATAATGTAAGGATTAAACCTTGCATCCCGCCTGGAGTTGAAAACTCCAACTTAGAGCAGTATTTACTACTCAAGTTAACCCCTACCCTAAGCAGCAGTACCTCAGCTACCACCTTATCAATTTAATACTAGTTATATTTAACTGAGGTTAACAGTTTTCAATCCAATTATCTATCAAGACAAAACTACACATTTGGTAAAACAGCATCATATAAACTAAAATAAACTTTTTTTTTTTTTTTTTTTTTTTTTAAAACTGTTCATACTATTATATAGATCTATGTAATATATAACACTTGTATTCTAATAGCATTCAAATAATCTTAATGTTAGAAATCAAGAGGAGAGAAAATTATGTTCTAACATTCATTTAAATCAAAAACTTTGGCTAATATGATTCAGACATTACATGCATTAAGATGCATCTATTTTCTGTCATGTGAATTCTATCAACAGCTTCCAAAAAATCTTGAATTGTTTGTATATGAGCATTTACTTAAACTCATTATTGTCAATAGAGTAAAATATTGTATTCATAAAAATTATTATAAATCATATTGCATAGTTATGCAGATTCTCAGAAACACCTGCGTTATTACCTAAAAAAAAAAAAAAAAAGCCATCACACACATAAACACAGACACACACACATACATATACACACACACATATGCACACACACACACATCCACACACACACACACACACACACACACACACACACACACACACACACACACATACATATACACATACACATATATACATACACACACACACACACACACACACACACACACACACACACACACACACACACACATATATATATATATATATATATATATATATATATATGATCTCACTGAGTTGTGTCTTACTTGCTGTCCCTAGAATAAATCTGTCTGCTTTATACAAAATAATGCACAGCAAACACATATTAGTAACCAGATTTTACAATCATGCTAACCTACTGCTTTAAAATATATCACATGACATTTCTTCCAGAATAGAGTTATAAGATTATTTATGCTTGTCAATCAGATGAATTAAATGAGTTATAGTAAAGTATATGTTTGGGACACAAGTTTTTAACACAGATTATTATGCTACTGTTAAGTAGATTTTCAAAAACATTTAAATAAATGTTTCATTTTCTATGCCTTCTAAAATAAGTTATTTACTTGCTACAAGAAACTACATCATCTAAACTCATCATAACTGACATATTTTATGAATAGAGTATTTTTCCTGAATCTGTGGTGTGTCAGTGTGATAACCTTGTCAATGTTTATACTAACTGCTTTCAGTTTCTCTGTGAAAATTCTGTGAGTGAAGCTTCTGAGGAAACTCATGGACACTATGCATGAGACAGCCCACATCCCAGATTGTCTCCCTTAACATTTTGGCGGGAAACTTATTAAAACTTGTGGCAAACATTCATTTTGTCAATAGAGTAAAATATTGTATTCATAGAAATTATTATAAATCATATTAGATAGTTATGCAGATTCTCAGAAAAAAGCCATCACACTCACACACACACACACATACATACACACACACACACACACACACACACACACACACACACACACACACACACATATATATATATATATATCTGATCTCACTGAGTTGTGCCTTTGTAGAGCACTGTCCTACTTGCTGTCCCTAGAATAAATCTGTCTGCTTTATACAAAATAATGCACAGCAAACACATATTGGTAACCAGATTTTACAATTATGCTAACCTACTGCTTTAAAATATATCACATGACATTTCTTCCAGAATAGAGTTATAAGATTATTTATGTTTGTCAATCAGATGAATTAAATGAGTTATAGTAAAGTATATATTTGGAACACAAATTTTTAACACAGATTATTATGCTGCTGTTAAGTAGATTTTCAAAAACATTTAAATAAATGTTTCATTTTTTATGCCTTCTAAAATAAGACATTTACTTACTACAAGAAACTACATCATTTAAACTCATTATAACTGACATATTTTATGAACAGAGTATTTTTCCTGAATCTGTGGTGTGTCAGTGTGATAACCTTGTCAATGTTTATACTAACTGCTTTCAGTTTCTCTGTGAGAATTCTGTGATTTGAAGATTCTGAGGTAACTCAAGGACATTGTGCATAAGACAGCCCACATCCCAGATTGTCTCTCTTAACATTTTGGCGGGAAACTTATTAAAAACTAGTGACAAACATTCATTTAGCAGTGTAAATGCATCTAAACATGACAGAACCTCCACAATGTATTCCACAGATCATCACAGCCTCTATGCAAGCGAAATTAAACTCAAAATTACCAACAAGTAATAAAACTCAGCATTCTTCTCCCAACTCAGTTTTCATACAAATCCTATTATTCACTGTGCCCACACAGTCAAAAGCATTTCTATATATTAATAAAGAAAAGAAAAGAGAGTAGAAAATAAAAGGGAGTGAGGCAGAAATAAAAAAATGTAAGAGAAAGCTGTAAGAAGTATATACAATGGAATGTTACTTACTGTTTATATTAATAGAGTTAAAAATAAAACATATTATTTACTCTTATTTAGTTCTGATTATTATTAGTTAAAGCATGACAGATTATTTACAAACAAGCATAAGCAGTATAATCAAGAAAGTATAATTAGAAATAGCATTTGAAGAACTTATAAACTTTTACAAGAAATAAATATGTTATTATTCTATTAATGATATTTTCATTACTGTTCTCTCCCTGCCCTCCCCCACCCTTTACCCACTACATAATCTAAATAGAATGTCATTGTTTAAACAAAGAAAATAATAAAAGAAGAAGGAAAAAAAGGTAAAGATAAAAAAATGTATCAAATTACTAACCTTACTTTTTTCAGAAAGAAAAACAAATCGAGTCACAGCCTGCCATTAAATCCTCAGGCATTTTGACTGGTTATGAAACAAAACATTTCTTTGCACATAGAGAATAACTTTGATTAAATCTCCTGGTTGGTTTTCTGAAGAGGTTGTTGGAGAGGCATTTGTTTTAAGTGTCCTTGGATATGGTTATGTCTAAAAAGTTGACTGAGGACTTGCTGTGACAGTGTGTGAATCTCAGGAGGTTATTGAAATTGTTTATATGGTTATAGTGTTAAAATCACACTTACTGTAAAACCTGTTATTGTCAAGCATGGCCTCAATCTTGTAGTTAAAAGAAGCTGTATCTGTGATTAAGATGCTTCCCCCTTATCCACCTTCTTGATCCTGTAATTCTTATCTCTGCTCAGATTTTTTAGAGAAGACAGTTCCTTTTTGCTAATGTTTTCTAACTTATTCCTAGGTGGTTTACCAAAGGCCTTGTGGATATCAGCCTCACATTTGCTGTCATGCTCACTTACGGTGGGGTGCACAGGGGGAAAAATTCACTTGTCATTTCTATCAGTGTTGTTTCCATCTTTATCTCTTTAATTGAAAAATACCTTGAGATTCAATTTCTTCACATACAATTTAATATCATCACTGCTTCTACCAAGTTACTTCTGTTAAAAGGTATAAAAGTCAGACCCTTACCTAAGAGAATGATGTCTCCAGATATTATCACATTAATAATAATGTCCTAAGCACGCAATCAGTCATGAAGGATTTGGTCACCCAGACTGATAGCAACCTGAATTATGACCACCATGTTGCTTCCGTTGTACGGAAAGCTTTCTACATGGCCACCTCATAAGTAAGGGTATCTCATCCAGAAACAAGGAGGTCATAACATCCCCATATTCTTCCCTTATAAGGCCAAATATTTAGTACTATTCCCACTTCGGCATGTACCTCACAAAGCACATGCAGCAGCTGGAGAGACCACAGAGGTTCCTCACCAGAAGAATCCAGGACCTCAAACATCTACCCTACACAGATAGGCTAAAAGCCTCTACTCAGTTTCATACAGACTCCTCAGAAGTGACCTCTGTCTCGCATACAAACCAATCTCAGACCCCTCCTTAATGGGACTGCTGCATATCTGCAAGTCACGCTCCACTCGAGTAACCCGCACGCACAACCTCAACCTGGTCTGTTACATCAATAGGACTTGTTGGACGGACAGATTGGTTTCCCAGAGACTCCCCCCATCTGTGGAATAGACTCCCTCTCCATGTCAAGCAGAGCACCTCATTATCCCTTTTCAAGCACAACCTGGATAACTAGATGGGAAACAAAAAATACACCCCTGGGATTCCACCTGTGTCCCTGGTGGACAGGGGCTTTGGGAGCTGACTTGTCTAAACATGGGCTAAACTCTTGGCTAGGCTTATAAGGACCTCAGGGCCAATAGCCTAGTAACTTCCTATGATCCTATGATCCTATTTCTTGCTTCAGCTGAGTCAGTGGTTTTGCTGAGTGGTTCCAGAACTTAGTCTTGTTTTAAGTTCGGAAGCATCGAATGATTTTCTTAGTATCTTAACTATGTGATGGTTAAAGGGTAGATAGCATTCTCCATATGTTCCTAAATCCCATATTACTGTGTCAACTCTTAGGGGTGTTTTATCAATGGAATAATTTATTTGGGTTGACAGTTTCCCAAAAAGCATTATAACACATTTTTGGCATTGCAATTTAGGCCTCGGCTTTGGCACCAGTCATTTGTCTGTGTTAAATCTACTTGCTAGATGTTGGTGTATTGGGGGAATCTATTATAGCTCTCAATTTACAGTCATCTGTGCACTTGGGGAATCAGGGACTTTAAACATTAGCCTTGACTTTTGAGAAGAAGATGCCTAACAGGAGTGGGCTCAGAATGGAGCCCCGGGAACTCTGCTGGTGACCGGTCTCTTAGTGGAGGTGGTCTCACTAATCCTGACTTCTTGGTTCCTGTCTGTGAGTCAGCCAGCAATCCATACAGCTTGCCAAGAATGCCTGAGGGGGGTATAGCATTGAATGCCTTAGCCAGGACAAACTATGCAATAAGCCCTGTTTTACCCTCATCCATTGCCTTGCTGACCCTCTCAAAGAAGTCTACCAGTTTAATTAGCCATGACATTCTCTTAAAAAAGACAAATTCAGATGAGGTCAGTGTCTGTAGGTTGCCAATGTCCTTGTTTATAATTTCTGTGATCATTTTTTCCATGGCTTTACATATTAGGTTTGTTAGACTGATAGGTCCATAGATTCCTGGGTCAGTTGATGGTCCACTCCTGCAGAGGGGAATGTCTGCTGTTTATCCTCCATTCACTTGGAACATAGCCTGTTTCAAGGTTGTAGATGAGAGTTCCTCAAGTGGTCTCATAGGTCTTGTTATAGACTGTTCAAGAGGCAAACAGGGATGTTGTCAGGACCCCTGTGTCGCTCATCTGGTCAGGATAAAACAGACAAACATTCATGGGTTCTGTTCAAGTAGTTTTATTACACACAAACACATCAGAAATGAGACTTTGCAACTTAAACTTAAATAAACTTATAAACAGACTGACTACCATGCTCATACATGTTAACACTCTGGCTGTTCTCTCAAAATAACACCGTTGCCTGCACATGCTCACTATTTACAAGCATGTGCTACATCTGAAATGCTTCTTAAAGGCACATACACCTGCTCTGATCTACATCCTCACTCTTTGAGAAATAACCCATATACGAAATGACAGTATTCAATTTACAGAAATGATCTTTTGACATGCAGTTATACAGAACTAATTATTTGACATTCAATCATACAAAATCAGACACATATAAAACAATTATGTCCAGGTTGCTGTGCATTTTACAATAGGTCTGGAAATACAACCTGATCGTGTAACATAAAAGTCAGAATTGGATCTAGCAAGGGGACTGTCTTCAAGGAATGTTCAACTTTAGGGACAACAAAAAACAACCAAAACAACTGGAAAACTTTTAAAATAAAACCAAAGTGAAAAGAACACAACAAGAGCCGGCCAAGTACAATTAGAGCTTGTGTTATTTATTGTAAGTTACACTTTCAGCCAGGACAGTGCCTCGCCTTCCTCAGACAAACAGTTGAAACGCTGTTAAAAATACATTTTTATACAAACAAATTAATGATGTCATTAATTAGCTTTAATTATTGGTTGTTTAGGCAACATGTCAACACAGCCAAATGACATGTGCGATGTTAAAGCTATATATATATATTCACTTATGATATTGGTGAAACTTCAATTAATTATTTAGACATCTTATTGATTAATGATAAAAGTAATGGCAAATATAAAAGTACCATTTATAGGAAACCGACCTACTTGAATAGCTTTTTGCATTTTTCCAGTAACCACCCTTATCACCAAAAGAAGGCGGTGGTCAAAGGGCAAATGGTTAGAGCTGCCCACATGATTTCAGATGACCCAGAATTTGAGTTTGAATGTGACCATCTTTGCAATATGTTTACTAAAAGGGGTTACCCTAATACTTTAGTGAACAACATAAAAGAAGAAGTGTTTTTTAAGCGTAATGTTGGCCACTTTATTCCTTTACTTAAAGGTCAGGTTCTCTTTCATCTTTCTACTGACTTGAATACATTAGCTAGTTTGAGCGATGATCTTATGAACAAAAGTGATGGTTGTTTAGTATATCAAACCAGTTTTTTGTATACATTTTCTTTGGACTAGTGATCCATTAGAGAAGCTTTAAATAAAAATTGGGACATTATTAAAAATGATGGAACATTATCCAAAGTCTTGGGTTTTTGACCTAGAATTACATATAGACGTGGACATAATCTTAAAGCCCTTTTAGAAAATAATAATAATAATAAGCCTCACTTCAGTAGAATTAATGGAATGTTTAAATGCGGTGCATGTTCTCAATGTAAACACATTCTTGTCACTAATCAGGTGGTTTTGAATCACAAAACATTTAAAATAACTGGAAAGTACAATTGTGAAACAAAAGATGTTACTTATGCAGCATTGTGTAATTCCTGTAATGTGTTCTATATAGGGAAAACAGAGCAATGCTTTAAGCAGAGAATTTATGAGCATTGTTATGCTATAAATAAAAAGGATTTTAATAATGCTCTGGCTAAACACTGCTCTGAATTCCCAGGGCACATTTTCAAATTTTTAGTTTTACAACATAGGGTTGAAAGTATCTGGGGGGGGGACCCTGGCAATTAATGCTTGAATTAGACGAATTGAAATGGCAGATTAGAACAAGGGTTTATATGTTCCCAGGGATTAACGATAATATTTCGATTAAATGTCTTTTGAAGCTTTTAACTATGGATAGATAATGACTTTCTAGTAGGCAATTTTTAAAAGTTTTTGCAAGTTTATTATACTTTAGGCTTAGAGATTTTTAAAGTAGTGTTTGTTTTGATATATATTTTATTGAGTAAACATTTTTAGGTTGAGAACCTAACTAAACATTTTATTACATAGATTCAGTTATTTCTAGCTGCACAGATATTTTGAATATATATATATTTTTATAATAGTCGCATTGTTTAGTGTAGAATGGAATTCTTTTGAAGTTTTTTTTATTTTGTTTAGTATTTGCTTCGTATTAAAAGTTTATACATATAGCTTTAACATCGCGCATGTCATTTGGCTGATTTGACATGTTGCCTAAGCAACCAATAATTAACGGTAATTAATGACATCAATTTGTTTGCTTGTATAAAAATGTATTTTTAACAGCGTTTCAACTGTTTGTCTAAGGAAGGTGAGGCACTGTCCTGGCTGAAAGTGTAACGTACAATAAATAACACTAGCTCTAATTGTACTTGGCCGGCTCTTATTGTGTTCTTTTCGCTTTGGTTTTATTTTAAAACTTTAGGGACAACTGGGACATCATCAGGAATGGGAATGGATACTGCGACATGTTCTGTGGTACCAACATTGTTAGGGTTGCTCTGAGATCTAGAGTCTGTATCACAGGTACGATGCTGTGATATAGGTTCTGATACAGGAAGAAAATGTCTGCGATTTCTCCTGTATTCTATATCTTCGGATTCCACTAAGTAGGATCTCGGCTTGGTACATATACCTCTCACTTGACCAATTCGATCAAAGCCTTTTGCCATTTGCATCCTCTCTGTCTCTCCTTCTTTTAACGAACAAAGAAATCTGCTCATTTGATCACAGCTGGACTTCTGAGAAGAACGCTCCTTAAAAAGTTGGGCTTTGATTGTTCTGTTGTTTTCAGCATTAGGCACCAACAAACTAGAACTGATAGGCAGGACTGTTCTGGTTTGCCTAGCTAGACGTGTTTGAGCAGGTGAGTCAAGTAAATTGTCATGGGGTATATTTCTGAGACTGAGTAAATTCAAGAAGATATCAGTATTGTCAAGCCTTACCCTCTCCAGTAATTGCTTTGCACTCTGTACTGCACATTCAGCAAGGCTGCTTGACTGTGGATATTCAGGACTACTAGTAACATGGATAACGTCCCACTCTAGCAAATCTCTGAAACAACTGACTGGTAAACTGAGAAGCATTGACAGAAATAACTGTTTGGACTACCATGGACTGAGAAATTACATTTTATCTTAGTAATAACAGCAATAGATCTGAGGTTAGACAGCAAATCGATCTCAAACCAGTTTGAATAAGACTCTACCAACACTAAGTAACACAAATATGTCAGCTGTTTCTGTTGACCAAGGTAATTTAGGAATTTGGCTTAGCTGAAGTGGCTCTTTTTGCAAATGCGGCTTAGTATTGTTGGACACTGAACAAGAAGAAAGCACTTTATCAATGTCTTTTGCTAGAGAAGGCCAAAATACTAGTCCTAAAAAAACACAAAAATGAAGAAAAACGAAAACCAGACTACTCAGTCAGGAAAAAAGCTGCATCACGATCTCTGTTTTTGAAACTTATTTAATAAAAGAACTCTGGTGCCTCAGCACAAACCAGCCTTCCAGGAGTAATAGTATAATCACCATACAATACTTCTATATATATTACATACAATTACAATTAATTAAACCAATTAAACAATTAATCACAGATTTAAAAAAATCTTATTATATATAAGACTGCTGAAACAATTTATTAAAACAATAATGCCACACAGATAAGCGCTTTCAATGGGACATCAAGGTCTTAGCAACAGTAATGGGGAAAAGGATGACAAATTGCATGTGATCTTGAAGTACAGTAATAATGTAAGGGGTTTATGTGATATAATAACACATAATTGGAAAATGTTGTTAACTGATGAGAAGCTTAAGGATATAGTGGGGGTGACACCTTGATTTAGCTTCCAGCGTAATAAGAATCTGAAAGATTTACTCTGCCAGGAACATAATATGTCTGTCAGTACTTTATCCCAGCGAAAAGGTACTTTTGCATGTTCACATTAAAAGGCATGTGCCTATATTATGAAACAAAATCTATTTGTTCATCCCATAACTGGTAAGAGTTATTCTCTTACCCAATATGCTGACTGTGAAACAAGTAATGTTATATATTTGGCCCAGTGCAGACAGTGTAGCTCATTTTATGTTGGCAAGACCAATTGCCAGCTAAAAGAAAGAATTTTAAAACATCTTTCAGCAATACGTTTAGGTAATATACTTAATGCCTTATATCAGCATGTTGCAAGCAATGAAGGGCATACATTTGTTTTCATGGTATTGCAAGTTGTGAGATTGAATGCAAGGGTGGTGATATAGTGAATGTGACTGAGTTTAATGAAACTAAATGGATTATTGAGCTAAGGGCTGATAGACCCCCTGGCTTGAATGGGGTGGTACCTCTTAAACCAGTCCTGAAAAAGTGGATAGTTCAATACTGAAAGATTATTGGTTGTTATTTCTTTTAAATGTGGTTTTTAATATTGTGTGAGCTATCTGATGAAGGGACTTAACCAGAAAGCACTTATCTGTGTGGCATTATTGTTTTAATAAATTGTTTCATCAGTCTGGTGGTCCGACAGCTTTTTTTGTTTTATTTGTCAAGTCATATGTTTTTGTGCTACTTGTTTCATTAATAATGTGTTTTGTGTGATTCGAAAATGGTGGACAGCCTGTAAGCACACTAGTTGTGCAGCTCTTCATCTCTAAAAACACTATCTGACCTTTTACTGTCACATCCTTCAAAGAAAATATTCTAAACCTCTAAGGATTGAGAGAAGAATACAAATATAAACATTTTTCATCAATATCTTTGCCAGAAAATTCATCTTTGAACCAAAATATTACTTACTGGATGCTGAACCCTGAACCGCATGGTGTGGACACTTCCAGACACTGAGGCCTAAACAAGACAACAACAAAAGAGAACATTTCTGTGACTAGGATTTATCAAATATAATTACTTTTTCTAATTGGAAGCATTTACTTCTGGATTTGTAATGGATAATCACTCAGACCAAAAGGAAACTTTAACTACTAAAGCTAAATTGTCTCTGATAACTACTGAAAAAAACATCTCTTCCAAAATGCAAAAAACTAGTAAGCCACAGCAAGAGCCTATGAGGTTAGCCCTCAGATCTAAACAGGAACAATCTCTCACAACTGATGACCTTAAAGTTGAATTGCAACCTCTACAAACTGAAATACAAGGTTTTTCACATAAGCTAACCTCATTTGGATCTAATTTAGACTAAATTATGCTCAGACTTGAACAAAATGAAGCCAAATCTATGGACAATAAAATTAAAATAAATGAACTTAAAACAAAACTTACAGGCCAGTAACAGCACTATTAAAGATCTATAACAAAAAATGTTAGATCTTGAAGCCAGAAGCTGGCCCAATAACTTTATCATGATTGGAATTCCTGAGACCTTTGAGAATGACCAACTCAATTCAATAATCAAAGAAGTATTAAACAGTTCATTAAGTAACAAAGACCACCTGAATGGCATAATAATAGAAAGAGCTTACAGATCTATCAGGGGTTCTCAAACAACTGAATCCCCAAGGCAAATTTATGTCAGACTACTAAATTCAGCACATGTTCAACTCATACATGTGGCATTCAAAGCTAAAAAGAACTTTACCTGGAGAGGCCACAAAGTTACCATAATGCAAGATTTTCCCTTAGAAATTAAGCAAAAATGCCAAAAACTTACTAAATACTGTGCTTACCTGATAGAAAACAAGATTAATTTTCAAATTAAATATCCTGCTACCTTAATTTTCTATCATAAGCAGGCGTGGCCTTAGGTTAACTGGTGCCCTAGGCAAAAGGGTTCCATGGCACCCCCCACCACACTGTCCAGTGCCTCCATCCTGGTCTAGCTACATCAAATATATACTGGAAAAGCGCCCCTGCTAGAGCGGCGCCATAGGTGACCACCTAGTTGGCCTATGCCTAAGGATGTAAAAATATCTGTTGAAATCCCCGAGGAGGCCAAATACAACTTTTTGCGTTTCTTTAAAGTGAACCCTGCATGAATCAACTCACCTTGCTTATCGCCAAACTAACGACAAGCTCACCAAGAGGTTTTGCCATTTTTGTATTTTAACTGTCTTGTTTAAATCATCTAATCCACTGTTTCTTCAGGCCTTGATGTCAGTTAGCATCTTGGCATTCCATTTCCCAGAAATCCCTTCAAGCTCAAGAGGAAATGCTGTTCTTTTACCCTTCAACTTAAATGATGTCATCTCTGACTCACTTCCTGTCCCTCTGCATCACTGGGGGCAGTTAAACGGCAGTAACTAGTCGAAAACACAGAATTCAGTTATTCTGAAACTTAAAACCCTTGTTTGTTTGTTTTTTTTTTTTCTACTTTATTACTCCTCATTTGTTTTAAGCCACAAATTGCCAGGTAATATCAGAAAATAAGGTGAAGTGGAAGTTCCTTATCACCTACAAAACCCAGAAACTTAAAAACAATAGCTGAAAATGATTTTTAATCTGGGTTATGTAGCTTTATTTCCCTTCTTGATCTACAAGCACTTCTACTAAGTAAAGCAGCTTAAGGTACTGTCATTGCCTTAAGGGTGCTTCTGCAACTGCCAAGAAATATGGTGACAAATGACATCTGTGAACATTTTTTCCCTTTTTTTCCAGTTGTATATTAAAGATATAGCTGAAATTAAACTTCTGAAATATAGTGTTATGCTAAAAGTACATTTTACAAATTATCACTATAAACATTTTATGCTACTTAATTGATCATGCAAAAAACAAGCAATTTTAGTCCTAGAGAAGAGGAAAATGCATTGGAACGGAGTTATATCTTTGAATTCTTTAATGTCTAAATGCAGGGAGCTGCACTTTAGATGGTGCACTTTCCTGTAACAGTATAATTAAAATATTTCATGGATTCCAGTAATTTATATATACAAGTAACATCGCCCCAGAATTAAGCTGATGAACTTGTAGCTGGTATTTCCTATGACACAGGGATTCTACAAGTACCAAGATTATGACCCCTTCACCTATCTATTCATGGATGGAATGTACCAGTACAGATAAGATGTGTGTCTCATATGCAGATCAACCACCTTTCTTGCATAACCTGATCATTATTAAATATAATGACTGGTCTGCCTCTCCTGTTCTCTTTCTCCCTATTCACTTATGGCACATAATGAATGTGTTTTTCCTAGTTGCCTGCTTAACTACTGCTTAGAATCTAAGGATGTACAATATACTACTTACATGGAATGATTGTTAAGAATGCAAAGTTGATTACAGTGTTCACTGCTTGCTGATACTCGCTCCCCTGCATATGTTGCATTAATTGCTTGTTCCTGCTTTTATTAATAGTAATCCAAATGTTAGTAGGTCATAAAACTAGAGTTTTAATAGCTGACTGTAAAGTTATAACTTTAAACGGTAAAACAATTTCTTTAGCCTGATGCTGGGCAAAAGTAACAAGTAACAAGTCCAAATATAACTAAATGAATCATTGGACTCCAAAAGCACTACAGACTGAATATAACAACTAATGCTTTAAAAGGTTTTATGGTAGATATACTGTTGTAATTTAACTGTAGAAGAACTTTCCCTTATTATTTGTGCAACTATTGGCAGTGTTATGTCTGCTGCTTTATATAACTCTTGTAACTAACTGTTTCAAATTTTACTATAGAGTAATTAACTCGGCCTATGTATGAGCAAATCCGTTTGAATGGACCTATATATAAATTCTTTTGTTGGTTTGACTACTCCAAACAAGTAGGACTCTGTTTATTTTGGTATCTCATGTATCTGTAAGTCAAACACTCCTTAACATTTGCTGTATCTATATTTCTTCTAGATAGATCCTAATCTGATACAAGGTCTCCCTCTCCCTCACATAACATTATTTCCTTAAGAGTCTAAATACATCTTAACAGAACTCCTTCTAAGCTGTATGTATCAATGACTGACCTTTGAAGCATGGTACTTATTATTAGTTTAATATGCATACAAAACTATGTTTTTGCTTTAAAGTTTAAATTATATCTTTAATAAAGTGAACATTATTTTGTTTTGAATGTTAAAGCTCTGTAAATGTAACAGTCTATTTCTTCAGCCAGAATTGTATAAACTCTTGATTGGTCAATTTAGAATATTTTTATCACTATCAAGATTTGAAACACTCCAACTGCTGGTTTTACCAAGTATCTCTACGCTTTTGTTTTTCTAGTTCCTACAAGCTATTTAAATAGGTATTGTTACTATTAAAATTTGAGGTCAGACAGTGACCTCCCTGAAAATGTTAGTAACTAAAAGGAGTTGTTTTGCACAGTTTGTAGCTGATGTTTGTTTATGTTTGGATCATCTTAGGTAATTTTGTCATCCCTCTGCTTTTTATATACTTCACCTTAGCTCAAGCTAACTATTTCTTGTTATCCAATAAATATTTCTACACTTTCACAGAGGGATGGGTGGTTAGGCACCTACATAGGGTATAGGAGTTTAGAAGTCACCTCACTTAAGGTATTGTCTAACATAGCCATTAATATACACCGCTATTTTTACTCTTATCGATCAATAACATTTATAAAAGATAGCATAGACTGTAATAATGATTTCAATAGATTCATGGAACATTAAGGGGCTATTGGACAAAAAAAAAGAAATGTAATCATGCATCTCACATTTCAAAAGAGATCTAATGTAACCTTTCTACAAGAAACTCACCTGACTAGCCAACTCTGGGATAATAAAAGTAAAAGGAAATGGGTTAAGCAGATAATTGCAGCAGGACACAACTCATCATCTAGGGGGGTAGCCATTATAATAAATCAATTTTACCAAGGAGAGATCACCTCCATTAAAAGTGATCCTAATGGAAGGTGGGTTCTGTTTACTAGTAACTATCATACCCTAAATAAAGCCTTACTCTTTCTTAATATTTACAGCCCCTGCTCAAATCAGCATCTTTTTATTTATGATATCTTCAATATTCTAGCTAACTATCCAAATCATTTATCCATTATAGGAGGGGACTGGAACACTTTATTCAGTCCAAACAAGGATAGGTCACATAAAAAGACTAGGCAATCGCAACGTACTACTATTACAAAACAATTATGATTTAATGGACCCCTATACAAATTTTCAACATGATAACTCAATTCCTAGATTTACCTTTTTTTCAGCCACACATAAAACCTGGTCAAGAACTGATGCCTTTTTAATCTCCAAAACTTTCTTTTCCTATAGACTAAACTATAGAGTGTCCCCTAGATCCACACTGGATCATTCAAAAATTAGTGTCTCCATTAATGTCTTGACCACTAACCAAAGATTCTCTTATTTCAATAACTGGCCCTTAACTCCTAATATCATTCAAATACAAGAGGTAACGCAAGAAGTTAATGATATTCTAGCCCAGCTGGATGTTGATATTACATCTAGTTAAATTCCTTATGACATGCAATGGGCTGCTGCTAAATCGGTCATAAGAGGTCTCATTATCCAAAAATCTACACAGTAAATGAAAAAAACATAATAATAGTATTAAACTCAAACTTGAGACCCAAATCAAGGATGCTGAATTGGAACTCCAGCATAAATACTCAAAGGAGATACAATGACTGATTTGCAAAAGCAATTGCATAATCTTTACCTAAAAAATATCTCATTTGTAGAGATGAGATCGATATACCAATATTCAGAGTGGGCGCAAACTCCCTCAAAAATACTTGCTAGATTAATTAATATTAAACACTGTCCGCCAAGGATCAAAGAAATAAAATACGAAGGACTCTCGAAATATATAGACACTTTTGAGGCCACATACAAAAACCTATATAATCTACCTAACTCTCCCTCTACAGACAAATTTCATGAGTTTATACATAACCTAGAATTCCCACAGATTATGGATCACCAAAAAAACTTTTAAAATCACCCTTGCATTTAGAAGAAATTAAAGTTGCAATAAACAAACTTAAACAGGGTAAATCTCCTGGACCTGATGGATACACAGTGGAATTCTACAAAAAATTCTTAGAACTTGTTTCTAAAATTGTATTAAAAGTATTCAATTATATAATCCAGTATGGCATAATGGATAGATATTTTAACAACTCAAAAACCATTCTAATTCTTAAACCAAATTCTGACCTATCAGACCCAGTCAGCTGTAGGCCAATTGCCCTTATGAATACTGACCTTAAGAGCTTAGCCCACGTTATTGCTAATAGATTGACGAATATACTCCCTTCCATCATCTCCCAAGAACAAATGGGTTTTATGCAGAATAGGCAAACATGTGACAACACTCTTCTCCTGGATACCATTATTAGACTTCTTGACAAAGATAGGCATCCTAGGTACATTCTTACTGCTGATGCATCAAAGCATTCAACAGATTAAACATAAACTTCTTATTTAATGTTTTGCCCTTTTTTGGAATTCCACAAGAATTTATAAAAATGATTAAGGTTCTTTATGAGAAAGCCTCCACTACTATTCAAATAAATAAACTTAAAACCAACCCTATCCCCATCTCTAATGGCACAAGGCATGGTTGCCCCCTTCCCCCCTACATTTTTAATTTCTATTTAGAACCCTTGCTTTTATATATTTCCCAAAAAACCTTCCACCATATACCCAGAATCTCAAACATAAAACTTTCGTATTCAGCCTTTGCTGATGACTTAAACTTATATTTTCAACTTCCTAACACTGACCTCCCAAAAATACTTAACTCAATAGATTTGTATTCTGTGATATCCAATTATAAAGTAAACTCGAGTAAATCTTATGTATTTCCCTTGAATCTCCTAGGCCATAAAGAAAGGTGGCCTGGGATTATCAGACTTTAAACTTTACTATAATATAATGACTTCTTGTAGGTTGATTCAAATAGTAAACTATGATCCTAACATGAGTAGCTGGACACTCTAGTGGATTAAAATCTGGTATGGTCAACTTAAATCCCTTGACTTTAACCCCAAATCTCTCCTTTTTCTAAATTTAAATCAAAAAGACTTCCACACTAGGAATTTACACCCATTGATCAAACATATGATTCTACCTATCCAAAATCTATACAAATCTATAAAACTTTTCAATGTCCTTGCTTTTATGCAACCACTTCACCTAAATCTTAACCTGTTAATTAATAACCAACCAATAAACTTAACAAATTACCATCTAATAAAAGAACTTACAATATGGGAAATATACAAATGGCAAGAAACTAATATATCACAACTAAGGCTGAAACTTGAACTCCCTAAGAACTCCCTAAGAAATATGTTACTACTCTTAGTCTGATCTTGTATCTAATTAAAACTAAATTACCATAAATTAAAATCGACCAACATGACATTAACTTAGCTATTCTAATATTTAAAAATCTAGCAACTAAAGAAAAATCAATCTCTAGGACATACAAACTTATAACGAGTATAAAATCTCAGAGTTCCTATTGGCAGGGGAAAAGCCAATTAATTACAGAAGAAAGTAAAAGAGTGGTCATCGAAAATAAGATTAAGTTTATTCCCTTTAAGTGGTTGTTGTATACTCAAATTATAATTAACAACGCTTACTATATGCCATCAAATCTTAATAAGTTTAACCCCAATTTTTCAGCAAATTGCTCATACTGCCCAAATCAAATAGCAGACATTTTACATGTTTTCTGGGGCAGTAATAGGGTTCACAACTTATGGCATTCTCTAAGAGTTAGATTAGAGAAGACAGGATATGAAAAATCTACCCTATCATGGGAAACGGTTATCCTACATATCACCATAACTAAACTTCCTAAAATTTTAAAACATATTCTTATCACAATTTGTGCCCTTATTAAATTTTATATCACAAAAAACTGGACTGTCAAATCCCCAATCTCATGGGAAGATTTTAGTAACCTAGCTATTAAGTATATTTCCTCTCATAAATTAGCATATACAACTACAAATCAAAAACAATACTATCATAAATACTGGGGATACTTGATTGACTTAATTCTCAAGAATTAAATTCAGATCATATGCTAACCCACTTTGATAGACTTGGACATGAGTTTGTTGCAACAGAATCTGTATATTCCTTTCCTTGTCTCAACATTTAAGTATCTATGGCTATATCAAAGAGTTTACATATGTCACTCATATTTCTCAATACAATATGCTCCTACCAATATATTTCTTCCTTCTATTAGCTATAAAAATGTTAACTCACTGTAGTAACTTCTATTGTATATAATGTTTATAGTTGTGGGACTGATGTTTCTTTTATGTGTTGTAGATATTTGTCTTTGTTTGTTGTCAACCTGACCTTTTGACATTCTGTACTACAAAAAGATTTTTGAAAAATAAAAAAAAATAAAAAATAAAGTGTTTTGTGCCTTATAAATGCACTGTTTCATTTTCTTTCCCAAATAAATCATTTGTGCAGTTTTCTTTACTTTTAGCTTATTTCTGGTCCTTTTTCATTTGTCTGAGCTCTGTTTCACTCAACCTGCTTAGTCTGCCTTCACCTTCAACTCTGTACCTCATGGCTCGAAGAAGTTGTTCTCTTAATGTTCTCTTAATCCCACTTCTGACACAATGTCGCTCGTCTGATCAGGGCAAAACAGACAAACATTCGTGGGTTCTGTTCAAGCAGCTTTATTACGCACAAATACATCAGAAATGAGGCTGTGTAACTTAAACTTAAATAAACTTATAAACAGACTTGACTACCACACTCAGACATGTTAAAACTCTGGCTGTTCTTTCAAAATGGCACTGCTGCCGGCTTGTGCTCACTATTTATATGCACGTGCTATATCTGGAAATGCTTCTTAAAGGTACATACACATGCTCTGAACTACACGCTGGAGGCAGTGTTCTTGACTTTAGCAAATGCTGCCAGCACCTGGTCCCTGATGATAGCTGAGGAGAAGTATGTCACATGATGGAGCTGGGAGAGAGTGGGGGTGAAGACTGAGCTGAATGTATCATTCAGTAGATTTGATATATCATCCTGATTGGTGAAGGGGGTACCATTCATCACCAGTTCAGCACACTGCTGTGTAACCTCTAGAATTCCCAACACAGAAGAAGGCTTTCTGATTATCCTTACCCTGAAAGACTATCCTGACCTCATATCTGATCTTGTTGGAGTTAATTAAACCTCTTATTTACTTGTTTAGTTATATAAGAGAGGATGTGTCTTTAAGAGAGTTGCTCTTCCTGATTTTGGCCATGAGTTTTCTTCTTTTATTATATACTCTGTTTAGGTGAGAATTTTGATGGATAACTGCATGGCTTACAGATAGAATACAGCAAGTTATTGTATAGCAATTGGACATGTTAAATTCTAAGTTATAGTCAGGGTATCCTACATAGCTCTGTTCTGGCTCCATACTTGTTTAGGTTGTATCTTTTAGATTTATCCTTTTTTTTCATCTGAGGTGTTCTATAGTCTGTATGCAAATGACTTGAAAATAAGAAACATTATTACACCTGTTAACAGATGGGACATGTGTTCAAAGAACTTGACAAAATGGACCAATTGAGCACCGAATAATAACATATTGTTAAATACATAAAAAAAGTAGCACATGAGATTTGGCAAACAATGATTAAAGGGTGATTATACAATGACTGCCGATTAGTATTCCAAAACGTGCATGCTGATTGGCCAGCCCAACCAGTGTGCCCATTGTAAATCTGACATATACTAATGGAAAAAGGTTCGGTCGCCTGGACTTTTTCCATTAGTATAAGTCTTGATTGTTTTTGTTTGTGGTAGGTAGCAACAGAGAATGGAAGATCTATGTTGCTGTAATCTCACTATTTTATACATTTAACATAGAGAGATAGCTTTAAAAAAAAGCAACGGAGATCTTCCTTTCTCCGTTGCTTCCTCTATACAGCTCTGATGTACTGCATAAGCATACGCATGTGCAGTACATCAGAAAAAGCCCCAGGATAGCGGGAAACCACAGAAGGGCACTACACAGGTGTTATACAAAGGTATTATTTAAGAAAAGTAAGTTTTTTTTTCCCTTAAATAATGTCATTGTATAATAGCAATAACCCACATCTGGGTGTGAGTAATGCTAGATTTACCCACGGTTGTCTTTGTTTGGTCACTCAGCCTTCGCCTTCATGAACAAACCACATCAACCATGGGTAAATCTAACATTACCCACACCCAGACGTGGGTTATTGCTTAAATATTTAGAACAGAACAACATGTTGATTAAAACTGTAGAGTCATTTAAGGATTCTGATATATGGTAAATCCAACCTTGAGTTATTCTGATCATATCAATCAATTGGTTAATTAAGCGATAACCCATGTTTGGGTGTGGGTAATGCTAGATTTACCCATGGTTGGTGTGGTTTGGTCATGAGGGTGAAGCCCGAGTGACCAAAGACAACCATGGGTAAATCTAGCATAATCCACACCCAGACGTGGGTTATTGCTATTATACAATGACATTATTTAAGAAAAAAATACTTACTTTTCTTAAATAATGCCTTTGTATAATACCTCCATGGTGCCCTTCTGCAGTTTTTCGTTATCCTGGGGCTTTTTCTGATGTACTGCGCATGCGTATGGTTACGCAGTACATCAGTGCTGTGTAGAGGAAGCAATGGAGAAAGGAAGATCTCCATTGCTTTTATAAAGCTGTCTCACTATGTTAAACGAGTTTAACATAGCGAGATATCTTTAAAAATAGTAACGGAGAAAGGAAGATCTCCGTTGTTTTTTTTAAATCTATCTTGCTATGTTAAACATATAACATAGCGAGGTTACAGCAACGGAGATCTTCCGTTCTCCATTGCTACCTAACACAAACAAAAAAAAATCAAGATATATACTAATGGAAAAAGTCCAGGCGACTGGACCTTTTTCCATTAGTATATGTCGGATTTACAACGGGCACGCTAGTTGGGCTGGCCAATCGGTGTGCACGTTTTGGAATACTAATCGGCAGTCATTTTATAATGACAGTTAGGAAACTATAGGCTGTAAAAAAAGAAAGACTTCTAAAGTCTAGGATCAGAAATAAATGACCCAAACCAGAGTATGGAATAATAATATGGAAATGTTATAAGAAAACAAGCATGAGTAAACAGAAGGAGTACAGCGGAAATATACCAAGAGCATCCATAGATGTGAAAGTTTAAATTATGTGAGATTAAGATATCTGATCTTGTACAGTTTCTCTTTGAGATATTTAAGATAAGAACTTATTCAGGTATATAGGACATTTAGAGACAATTGGCTCTATAATTGTTTGAGGTTATCAAAGAAAATAAGAGAATCTTTGGATAAGCTGTGTAGGAAAGTAAACAGAAATGGGAGATGCACCAACTGGTTTTCTGAGAGAGTAGCTGATGCCTGGAATAGACTACCAAATTATACTAAAGCAAGCAATGATTTAAATATTTTAAAAGCATCTTGTACAGTTATTATGGGAATTACTTATTTTGGTGTACTGGCAGCCTAGAAGGACATTATTGCCAGTGCCTGAAATATTCGCCAGCATGTATGTATGCATGAGTGTATACATGCATTTATGTATGCATGAGTGTGTGTGTATGTATGTATGTATGTATGTATGTAACACAATTCTGTTTTGATTATATGAGCAGCAACACAGCAACGACTCTGTTTTGCTGAAAGAGCTTTCTTTTCTAGTTCACCACACCCTAGTTTTAAGCCTCTGTGCGAACCACGCACATATAACTTAGAACCCAGATTTACATGTTTAACTCCTTCAAGGACCTTGCTGTTAATAAATCCCATTAGCTTATAACAAATTGATGTAAACATAGAAGAAACATATTAACCACCGCATGCATTTTTTACTACAGATATCTGTCTGCATCCTCACATCTCTGATTCCATTCCCCTGCAAGTCTTCTTACTACCATCGATGGGGACCACCAAGCAATGTAAAAACCTTTCCCCTTTCCTGAAGCAGGAACCCTAACTAGCGGACACTCATATCTTATCCACTGCAGCAATTAACATGTAGCCTGTGACAATCAAACCTTAGCCATTCGGCTGAATAAATAAGAAAGTTTAAGAAGTCTTCATATCACTAGGCAGCTTGATATTGTTAATTGTATGTTTTCCTCATTTAATGCAAAATTATATTTGATTGTAAAAAGATTATCTTTTAAAGATATAAGCTGATATGTATGTTACAGAATACAATAGTTTTTACCTTTTGTAATTTTACTGTTAACTTTATGTTCCTCTACTTCAGATGCATGTGGAAGTAGGCAACTATTTATAACACAAGCTGAAACTATCTTCCTCAGTAATTTGTAACAATCCCTAACAAGGTCATGGCTTTCTAATATCTATAATGCTGTTTATTTTACTACTATAGCTGGCGCAGGTGAGGCAAATATGTAAACTTGAAGTAATAATCTATTCTCAAGTGTGATAAAAATATTACTTATTAGCTTTTCTCTAAGACTGTTTTATACTATTTGGATTTATAAGTCTCATCCAAGTTTTGGAATATATCACCTTTATTTCTAACTGCAAATTTCTGCTCAGGCAGTAAAACTGATGCATTCCTTCAGGCACAAGAAAATGTTTTAAAGAACATTTAGGCAAACACTCGGGAAGTTACTATAGATCATGAAACCTGTAGTCAGACTATATAATTATTCAAGACAAAAGAAGATTGTGCACAAAAGGAATAATTACTTGTTCATTTAAATGGGGATGTGTCTTTTGTGCTAAATGTGCAACCAACAGTTCCCAAGTTTGTGCATCTGCATTTTTGCAGTCTCAGAATGCAATCAGCTATACAGGGGCCTAGCCAGGATTTTTGAAACTGTATACTATCTTCCATAATGTGGCCCCTCCCCCACCAAGCCCTGATCAGTACAAGTTTATCGACATCATTACTTTTTCAATACTGAAATAAATAAATAAATAAATGAATAAATAGAGTCCTGAATTGCCAGGTTTGTGTAAAAAATATATGTAATAATCAGACATAATAAAAAATATCCCCACTTCAACAAAATATATAATCACCAATCAAAATATGCCAGGGGATGCTTTCTTTTAAATTCTACCATATTTCATTAGAATAAATATATTATTTAAGAAAACCTTGGCATGCTCCGTGATGCACATGGGGCATGCTTGGTTATATCCTTGCAACTGATTACACTGAAGTACTTCAGATTGCTGAGGACATTCAGACTCCTATTTCTAACCCCACCTTGCACTACACGTTTTAAATGGATCAGAAGAGCAGCAATTCAGTTGTAGTTTAAGTGTCCTTGAAGTATTGATTTGTTTTGTTTCTGGAAGTAGCCTAGAGAGTTATTGAGATGATCTAAGAAATGCCACTGCTGGACCACTCACTGTTGTACAAAACATCATGAGCTATGCTGCTACAAAGCTGTTCACTCCTATTGATATCTTTAAAATGAATAGAGATTATAGCCCATCATTAAAAATGCAGTTCAATTATGTTTAACTGTATAGAAACACTTATTTTTATTGCATTATAGAAAAGTCAGATACTTTGCTGACAAAAGTGTCAATGCATTTGTCTGTGACTTCAATTCACTTCTGACATTTGTGAGATACGAGTATAACGACAGATCATTCCAGTGCTAACCTTTCTTAATGATTTAACTTTATGTAACAACTGACTGATCGATTGGTTGATTGATTGATTATGCAGGATTTTTGCAGTCATTACACAGGCCTGATAAAGTTATGTGATCAGTGCAAATGAGTGAGGTCATTACTTGTCTTCAAACTATATTATAATGCTATTTATCTATTGCCTTTATTTCCTCAAGCCAATTATGATATTTGCCTTGTGTATATGTATAGACTGCATTTTGTCATTCACTCTGCATAAAATACTATGTAGCTATTGTGTTACTATTGCTTTCCCCAAACTGAGACTGAAATCAGTCCAAGGGATTAGTAATGTAGCCCAGATAACAAATTCAAATTAAATAAAATAAAATACTGGGGTATGCTCCTTCAGAAAGCTGTTTTCTGTGCGAGTCTTTTTATCGCTGTTTTATGCAGAATGCCTTCTATTTATTTTTCAGTTGACAAAGACTATTCAGACTAATGTGCTATAACAGGCCTGCAGGAATGAGTGCGCAAGCTCATATGTTCAAGTCTTTTATAAGGTTTCAAGGCTTCATTTTAGCCACTTGGTGTTTGCACCACTGAGCCACCAAAATGTAGACCACTGAAACTGGATTATTTAACTGTGTGATCTGAAAAAAATAATAATGCAGAACACAGCTTTGTCAGAACATCTTCACTCTATCCAAGAACAACAGTTATCTCACCCAAAATGTTCCATACTGGGTATAGACAGGCATCCATTATGTGTACCAGAATGAACACATTCATTCTTTAAAGGTAATATTTTTGTCAGACTCAGTAGCAATACATATTCCTCACCCAAATACTACAATGTAATTTTTTTTTACTCCTATTCAAAATAAGTGTGTACAGACAAACTGTGCTATTTACAGACTGACATTTCCATATAGTGATTGCCACATCAATGTATATGACTCATAGAACCGAACAAAGTATATTTGTAGATATCACATGTGTGCATGCTATATTATTGGTTAACAAATGAAGTCCTTGTATGTGCAGCACATATTAATTTAGCACATCTTATGCTTTCTCGCAATTGGTGTAGACGGTTAAGGCCATAAGCTGCAATTCCTATGGTCTAGGGTTTGATTCCCTTAGCCCCATTTACCTGTTGTGTAACATTCAGCAAATCACTTAACTAGATGGTGCCTCAAGATCATGCCCTGAAAGAGCACTATGTGTCCAGTGGTTAACAAATGGGTGTTGTTATTATTATTATATGCTTACAACAGAGAAGGGACCATATACCATTTCTGAGATTGTGTGTGTGTGTGTGTGTGTGTGTGTGTGTGTGTGTGTGTGTGTGTGTGTGTGTGTGTGTGTGTGTGTTCTTCTGTGCCAATAGACATGCATAAGTGTTCACAAGTGAAAGAATGAGCAGTGGCTTAAGAATATAGTCCCTCACCTGCTCTCAAGATTTATACTCACCTTTGACCTCTATACATTTCAAAAAAAAAAAACAAATCCAAGTGGATATAGAGCAGAATAAACAAAGTACTAAAGTAACTCCAAAAAGAGTGCACCAGCTCGTGGAGGAAAAAGCCACAGACCACCAGGTAGTTAAAGATGTGCCAAGAACTCTAGCAAATAAAACAATGTATGATAAATCTCAACAATAACTCCAGGCACTACAATAGAAGCAAGCCAGCCTGTACTGAATCTTTGTTCTTCAAAAACCCTGATCCTAGTGCAAATGTAAGACTTAAGGACTGCTACACTGACTCATCATATTTCATAAGCATACAGGAACACTGGTCTGTTTTGTGCAAGAAAAAAAAAATGGTTGACACACCTGCTGGACAAACAAGTATCTATACAGGCACAAGACATTTGGAGCTTGCCTGGGTGTAGACAGGAATTTTGTAGTTTTATACTATCTTCCAGAATGAATCATCCTATCTCAAAAGGGCAGCTGTCCAAAACCATGCAAACGGTATACATTTTCACTAATTTAAAAGACAGAAAAAAATTGAAATGTCAATTTTAAGGAAAAGAAAAAAATATTTAGCCAATTTGGCAGCTTGAAAAAATGGCATTTAACAAAATATGCTATCATAAACCATTATAAAACTATCATCTTGCACACAATGAATTATTTTTAAAATGCGTACTCTATGATATACATATATTTACCCATGAACAGAATGTGATGAAGCCCTAAACTTGACGAGTAGCTGACTGAACTCCAAATCATTAACTAGTACTGATGTTTATAAAACCCATTTGAAAGCTATTGACCACAGCACAAGACAGAAAAAAGGCACAGCACCATTACATTACTAACTTAGTTTAGAATGAATGAATAAAGAAATTAATAAGCAAGCAAACAGACATACAAAGAAAGAAAGAAAGAAAGAAAGAAAGAAAGAAAGCAAACCTCATGCTTGGAAGCAGCATGTAGGCACATACCCTGGGATTCAGGAATGGCAGTTTTCTGTGCAGGAACAGTGTAGGAGATCCTGCACAGAAAATGGCTGCCGAGCAATCCAGAAAAGTGCCATTTTCATGTACATGAGCGGCCCTACACTATTCCTGCACGGAAAGCCATGCTGGATGCAAATCACCTCATTTTCTGGTAAAAAAACATGCAAATGTAGTGATTTTGCGATCCACAAAGGTGGCTGGACTTCGTGCAGGAACAGTGTCAGAGCAGAAAAGTATTCAGTTAGTAACCAAATACATTTCTGCATCTCAGCAAACGGAGGCAGGACAGCTCATGGAAAGCATGTAGTACAGTCAAACACACATGCCAAAGGCCAAATATAAGGCCATTGGCATTAATAAATGTTTATTTTTTTTAAATCAAACTTTCTTTTTTTGGCCGATCATGGCTGTTTAAGCTTAGGGCAGTGGTGCACAAACAGGATTGTGCCAAAAATAAAAAAAAAAAAAAATGAGAAAAGTCAATTTTAAGTTAATTCTGCATTTTGCCATTATAGTCAATGGCATGCAGAATGTAGACAACATGAATGAGCACTGGTTGTCAAGGGGAAAGGGTCCATCTAAGTGCAGTAACTAAGGCTGTACACACTGGGGTATGCAAATGAGGGGAGCTATACTGAATCACAGATTTCTTCAAAGTGTCAGCTTGCATCTAACCATGTAGGTGCAGCAATACAACAGTGCAAGTATACAAGCTGAATGACTTCATAAGGGGGTAAGTCATGCTTTCTGTAAGCTCATTGGAGCACTGTGGCCCATGTTTGCCCTTAGCTAAGTACAGCTAAGGAAGGGGGTGTATCTGAAGCTGTATTGTCTTATTCCATGAAATGCAGAGTGTGTTTGTGTCCAGGCAGTGCCATTGCTGCTTTAAAAGAGCTTACATTAGCTAAACAGGTGTGTGTGGCATGCAGCGGGCCTAAAAAAAAAAAACAGAGGAAATAGCAGAACTGTTTACATTTGAGCACTGGGTATGCACAGTGCACATTGGGGCTTAAATAGGGACAAAGTGGGAAGGGGAAACAGCAGTAGGAAGGCAATCAAGGAGAACTAGCATAGCTGGCAGGTTTAATGTATCAGAATCAGCCAATTACACATGCAGCAGCCCATCACACTACTATAAACTATGCAAACACCCTACAGACTGGTTTTTCCCACAAACTCTACACCACTGGTGTACACAGATGGGTGATATTTAACTGGCAAAAATAACTAAATATGTTAGAGGCTGCTGTTGCTTTACTCCATCAGTATGTACTAGAGACTGAGGGTGGTGAGGAGGAGAATGCTGGCAACCATCCCACAGTGAGGAGGAGGAGAAGAGTGTACAGACCCAGAGTAACCTACCAGGGTCTACATGAGATGGAGATAGTAGAGTGCTATAGGGTGGACAGGGACATTCTACAGCAAATCATTGAGCTGTGCCGGCCATGCCTTACACACAGAACTAATAGAGGGGAACCCATACCAGTGGATACCAAGGTATGTCTAGGCGTAAGAATATTAGCCACAGGTACCTTTCAAAGACCAACTGGGGATATCATGGGGGTCTCACAGGCATCAGCATCCAGGGTATTCCACCAGTTCCTGGATGCCATGACACAACATGCCAATGAGCACATATATTTCCCCACTGCCCGTGAGGTGCTGACCATACATATGCATCTCTTCCACCATATGGCAGAATACCCTTAAGTAGTTGGTGTTATAGACTGCATGCACATCCCCATCAAAGCACCACCCAGTGAGCAGGGCAGGGTCTACATAAACCACAAGGGATTCCCTTCCATCAACTTCCAGGTCATGTGCGATGCCCATGGCATTAACATGAATGTGTGTGCTGGCAGCCCTGGAAGCTATCACATCTCCCACATCTGGCATTGCTCACAGTTGTATCAGGCGTTTGCCGGGGGGACATCCCATATGGCCATCTAGTGGGGGATGCTGGCTAAGCACTGGAACCATGGCTGATGAGACCCATCAGAAATGCACACACACACCCGAACAAGAACACCATAATGAGGCACACACACAAACCAGGATCATTGTAGAGCACCTATTTGGGATGCTCAAGTCATGGTTCCGCTGCCTTGACATATCCGGTGGAGCCTTGCAGTACTCTCCAGCATCGTGTACACAAATATTCATAGTATGTGCCATGCTACACAATATGATCCTGCGGAAACAGCTGCAGCAGGAACAGCATGGGGCAGAGCCACACAGCCCCCCACCATTGCCAACTCCAGCACTGGCACAGAGGGACTCGGAAGAGGAACATCCTGATCCTGCCTCTGTAGGCAGAAGGAGGTGTGCACAGTATGCCCAGGCCTTGGCAAAGAGGCAATGCATAGCACACACATTGACACTGTAGGGACCCAGGGACTAATACCTCTCTCTGGCTGGCGCAGACAGTAAAAGGAATGCCAAACATGACACTTCCTGAGCTTTACCATGTACAGGGAGTGTACTATGTGCATCCAACATAGTCAACCCTCCAACATTGTCCTCAATACTGGCCGAGCAACAAGGTAAGTCACTCTTCCTATCAATTACTGAATGGAGTAGTATGTTCTCATACTTGTATGCATGATATGGATGCAAGCATGCAAAGGAATTGAGTGGCTGAATGGGATAGCAGCAGACAGCTATATGGGACAGCAGGAAATTCATAACAAATACTGGTGTCAACATACTAGGCAGCACTATACAAGGTGGCATCCCCCACTGTAGTACATGTGATAGCCCAAAGAATTGTGGTTGTCAATAGGTCACACACATGGATGTCAATAAGGGTCACATATCCACCACCAGCCTCACCCAGCAGGGCAGGTGTAGATGACCATGAAAAAAGGCTGGATTAAGGTCCCCAAATGATGGCAATGATGAACACACCCCACCAAACCTACACAGACATACTACAACAGGTCTGGCAGTTGCATTCCAGTTCTGAAGGGTAAGAAGTCTGAAACTGAAATATATGCTATTAAGATCTAACATGTGTACTCCACTGATATGCCTCCTGTCTGAATGATTGGTCACAATACAATATGAAATGGAAGCCAACAGAGTAACAGCACCAGTACAGTCATTTCAAATGATAAAGTCTACAGGTGTGCACCCCCCCCCCACAATCCCATGTAGGAATGCAGTAACAGATGGCTTGCAGCACTCTCAAATGGCCAACAGTCCTCTGGCAAAGCCCCATGCTTTACCCATAGTGCCAATGTAAGGAATGTCAGGGGGTCCCAGTTAACAACCTAACAGTAAACAGAAAATAATTTCAATGCCATGTTGACAAATGCCAGGAGCATGCCTACCCATGTCCTACTGCAAGGACTGTGGATCAGGCCATAAATACGACTGTGATGAAGGCCCAACTATAGGGATACCATTGAGAACATAATGTTAGGTGGAGGAGAGAATAATGGGGGGTGTATAAGCATGGGTGTCATGGAGTGTGTGAAATCTGAAACTCTAATGTCTGCCCATACTACTCCCGACTGCAAACCCATGAATAAATAGCCACAAAACTGCTTGTAAACCACAGTGTTAAGGTAGACCAACCAGATATATGAATTCTGCCTCTGGATAACCTGGGTGTATCTGTACAGCTGAGAGGTATGGCCCCAGCAGGATATGGCCATTCCTTGAAGTTGAGAAAAGCACAAGAAGTGGATCCCCAGCCAGCATACTACCAAGGTCCTGCACCATTTACACAGAACCAGCAGTCTATTGTCTGCAGCTACCGCTATGCAATGGCAGGTGTGTGCCAAAATGTTTAGTCTATATGCCTCAGAATACTGGTCTCAGCTGTATTTATCTTGTAGTTCCCGGTAAATAACTGTGAGCAAGGAATGATAACTGTCAGTAGTTGATGACATGACACATCACAGTGCAAAACAGTACATATGTCAAAATATATATGCTACAACCAAACATGTCACACAAGCAGCACAGACAGCAATAATTACAGTATCCCTTGAATGTTAAGCCCATTGTGTCTCCATATTGGCAACCTATCTACAGATATCCTGCAGAAACAGTTTGCTAGGTGCAGATGTAGCACACAAAACCCTGAAATGGAGTCCAACCCTCCCTGAAATGGATGCACACACTCAGTATAGAAGGCCATACTGGGCATGCTCCTACACTTAGAGAAATAAAGCCCATGTCTCACAACACAGTAGACTACAGTTATTGGTTATCCGCAGCTGTCTGTGCACACACACCAAATTGTACACCATTGATACTTCACACACACATTGGATAGGAATACACACACATATCTAAGGCAAGCATAATATAATATGTCAAACATACATACACAGAGACGTGGGGAAGAGAAAGACAGACAGCGATAGAGAGAACACCATTATGAGGCCTGTCCCACCCACTACACATCCCATTGGCCTATACCACATGATGTCCTGATGTCACTCACTGGAGAAATACCTTTGGTTAGACCTCAACCCTATAGTGTCAGTGGTGCTTGTGATAACTGTGTAACACTACAGCACAAATAGGTATCCATGTAGCAGTTGTAATCTCAGTCCTGTCAAATGTAAAGTTGTGTGTGAGTGTGTTTCTAGATGAATGTGGTTGAGGCCATTCACACTCAGTAAATCTCCTGTATCCCTCCTTCAGCACCGCTGCTGATATCACTCACCTTCAAAGATACCTTTGGACAGCTCTCCATCACATAAGCTCCATGGCACTTGTGATAACTGTGTGATACTATACTGTCACAAACTAGTTAGGTAGAAGTTCCAATCCTGACAACTGTGTAAATGTGAGAGACTGTGTGTATCCTTGTAGAGACCTGATTCTGTGGTCCTTCACACCTACAACACTTCCCTTACTCCTCCTTTAGCACTACTGCTGATGTGACTCACCTTCAAAGATACCTTTGGACAGCTTTCTAACATATAAGCTCTGTGGCACATGCAATAACTGCATGATAGTATAGTGTAGCAAACTAATTAGGTAGGAGTTCCGATCCTGGCAATGGTGTAAATGTGCATGTTTGTGTGAAATAGTGTGTGTATTTTTATAGCGACCTGATTTTGTGGTCATTCACACTTACAACACTTCCCTTACCCTCCTTTAGCACTGCTGCTGATGTAACTCACCTTCAAAGATACCTTTGCACAGTTCTCCAACATGTAAGCTCCACGGCACATGTGATAAATGCAGAGCAATGTAGTAGCAATAACTACATAGGTATGGGTTTGCATCTCATCTCTGGCAAGTGTTTGTGTGTGTCCATATGTATATCTGTACCTCAAACATTTTGGCCCCATTTACACCCAATACACATCTCAGTGCCTGACTTCAGCAATCCTGCAGATATCATCCACCTTAGAAGTACCTGTTGCAAACCCAAAACCATGTAAGGTGAGTAGTGCATGTGGTAAATGTGTAACATAAGGATCTGAAAAGATAGTTAGATAGAGATTTGAACCTAACACCCTGACAAATGTAAATGTGTGTGTAGGGTAAAATATTTTTTTGGAATCTCTCACCCACTACATCACCCTATGCCAGTATTTACAAGGGCTGTTGTTGTTCCTCACCTTAGAAGTACCTTGGGACAACATCCATCCTATAAGCTCCTTACTGGCAAGTGTGTGTGTGTGTGTGTGTGTGTGTGTGTGTGTGTGTGTGTGTGTGTGTGAGACAGGATCCATTGGGAACTGGGTTTTGCTAAATTATTATGTTTAAGACCTAGTATATGTCACAATGTCCACATTACAAGGCCAACAGATGTCAAACACCGGAGAGAGGTTGGTGTAGACTATCCACAGCCCTAAATGTGACACTGTGGATTAGTGAACAATATAGGCAGCCCTTCTATTACTCAGAGACCACTCTCCACCCACGTATCATACACAAACACACTTGGCTAGGCAACAACCACTATACTGGTAGTTCCCCTGCATATTGACTTACAGATAGTACCCACAGTGTGATGGCAGTGGACTACATGCCTGTTGACCACAATAGTGCCACTGACATCAGAAAGTACTTTCATGTGTTATATCTCTTGAGTGTGTGTTATCCAGCAAGTAAAAGAACAGGGCACCCCATTCCATCCTCTCAGTAGCCCAATCAATGTATACAGTGGCCCTTTTGTCATGTTCCCCACTGGATGCCTGCAACAACTGTAGAGTCTCCAAATGTACCCCACAAAAGGAATACCATGCCTTATACACATGCCCTGTATGGACAGATGCCACTAACTCAACTGAATACTTGTATCATATTGTCAATGTAGGTGCAATCACTACCTCAGTTACATAGCCAGGTCTCACCAAATGAGGTCTGGAATGCTACATCAGAAGATACTAATCTGTCCACACAACATCCCCCCCCCCCCAGAGACCTCAAGCACACTTCTACACGTCAAAGAACATGGATGTGGGGCATGTGCACAACCCAGACACTGTCCATGTTATGGAATATAGATCACATAGATTGGAAGGAGTGCACATCACTGGCCACCCACAATAGAAACCTGGATGAGGGACGGGGAATACAATACCTACCCCCTGGGGACCACTCCAATGACTATACTCCTGATGCCAAGGAATTCCCTTGGGCTAGCCTTGTAGAGCCTTCAGGCCCATTCACCTACTACACATCTATGAAGCAATGAACCTATGGATCTCAGTACTGACAAGTGTGTGTGTGTGTGTGTGTGTGTGTGTGTGTGTGTGTGTGTGTGTGTGTGTGTGAATAATAATCCCAGTGTGTTTGGTTGATGAATATCCCCTGTGGCTGTGGTTATTAGCAATCGGATGTGTGTCCATACCAGAACATATACCATTCTCCATTCTACAACAGATGTTTTACATCAACATGTACCTATGTACAACCCTCAGCCCTATAATCTGTGAGGCATATGCAATCACTATGTTACAGACTGGGAATTACAGTACACATACTGTATCCTGCCTATGACATGGTGAATGTGTCACCGCACTGCCATATCCCGTGGCCTTGCAGTAGGGCCACATCCTGGTGACACAGATGCCTAGAACAGACATTGGATACAGCATGTGAGAACACAGTCACTCAGCACTTCACTTGTGAGGGGAGAGAGGGGTAAAGCTGGTACTGAATGAGTTGCCAAGACTGTGACCAATATCTGTTGTCTCAGGATAGGTATTAGCTTTGTGCAGTAACCTGCAGCACTTGTGTTTAATGCTGTGGATGTTGTTGATGTAACTATCAAGGTTGTTGTGACTGTTGTCAGTGTCTGCTGCATCGCTGCTACTATAGATGCCTGTCTGGGACTCCAAGAGGGATCCAAAGTTGTGTTTGAGGCTAATAAGGGAGTACAACAGTCAAGGGACACCACCTTTCCCTGCAACAGTGTCCTCCTTCTGATGTATACTTCAGTAATGGCAGGGGACCATCACATTGTATCCCAGTGTCTGGAGGACAGTGTCTGGGTTCTCTTGGCTCTGGATAGTACCATGCATTCATGTACCTGTTTGTACAGTGCCTATGAGTATGATTCCACAGTCATGCAGCTACATCCCATTGCCATAGGTGCAGTGAAGACATCCACCCCTGTTTTCATGGCTGTAAAGTCAGCTTTGGAGAGTTTCTGCCAGATGGTTATATTTGTGGGAGGTGTGGCTGATATGTTCAGTTTCATGTTAATTAGAGCCTGTGTGAATCTCACCATGCAGGGATTGGCATCTGGGGATGAGCAATGGTCCCATATTTAAGTGGTCAACACAGGTCAAGGTTGTTGCATCCTCTAGCATGTGTCAGTATGAACTGGTCTAGGGCAATGGAAATGATGAATCCCAGAAGTGTTGGGCCACTGTACTGCCTATTGGCTACATTCCCCAGGTGATGGAGGGGTAGTTGAAGACTTCTACTTTGTCAGTGTTGCATTGAACCATCAGAGATGGCATGGTGTTGAGGAATATGCATTGACAGTCTAGGGACATAGATGTGGACCTATAGCAGGCTATGGTCTGGATAGCACCATTACCCCAAAGCAGTTGTACCAGAAGTATCTCCAATGCATTATGATGGGATGTTAGTCTGGAGGTGTTCCTATCCATAATGAATATGGAGACAACACCATCTGTGGAGGTATGGTGTGGTCCATGTTTGGAGGCTGACAGCTGTGGAATGTGTCATAGCCTGATACTGCAGGTCTGCTGTCTGCTGCTCTGAATCATCTCTCCATTACAGCAGACATGTGTCCTCCACTCCAACAACTGCTATGAGTGACTGCCTCCTAACAGTTAGATGTCCACTGTTGAGCAGCATGACCCTCAGATTGCATACATGTGTAGCTGATATGGTGGTAATAACATTAGGAACACTGCCTAATAAGGCATCATAAGGGTGGCAAGACAAGTAGCCAGTACCTGGCAACCCAGCGGTGATAAATGTAGGACATCTGTGGCAGGTCATTGGGTTCTGGCAATCATGCCATCCCAGGCAGAGAGGTCCTGGATCCCCTGAGAATGATACATAACACATAAGCCAATGTTACAGTCAACCATCTGTTGAAAGTACCACAGCATCATTCGGGGTGACAGTGGTACACTGCCAAAAGCTACTGTCACACCTGCCTGAAATGCATAATTAGAGAGTTCAACCATGTATCCTGTCATGTAGTCCAGGGAAGTGTATCCCAATTCATTCACACCCACATGCATTTGGCTTGATACTCATAGTTTTTGTGGAGTAACATGACTGGCTGTGTCATGTGTTAGATGCTGGCATGTGATTGATATTTGGATGTTACATGCTCCATATTCAACGTAGTGAGTGGGATGTGTGTGCCTCAGTATTAAGTTACCCATGATCACTGTATTGTGCAAGGTGGTTAGTCTTAGGGGCTTAGGTTGGGGGCACACTGTTTAGGTTAAATATGTGTCCATTGGCACATGCCATGTTGTGGTGTCTGAGTGGATGTCTGCCTTGCAGGTCTGTGCTGTTTGGGTAGCTGTCCATTGAGTGCCTTTGGGAAGGTGGGTGTGTGGCCTTTCACTGTACATCATGGTTGTCAAAGTGGGTGTCATGGCAAGGTACATGTTCCACACGGTGTGGTGCAGGTGTTGATCTTATCCTCTTGACCTGCTAGTCCATTATTTGCTGGAGAGTGCATATGCCCATGTTGGGTGATATATGGGTAACCCTCACAGGTCTGAGTGCTTGGAGTTTAGAGGGGAGGGTTGTTTGTGTACATGTAGCAGTTGCAACAGTGCCCAAGAATGGACATGTGCACTAGGTCGATGGGTGAAAGCACATAAAACTGCCCTTCAAACATGCCAGGAGGGGTGGACATAACTAGTAAGTACTTGGATGACATCTGTGATGAACGAGTACTGGTGACAGCTAACAGGTGTGCCACACTTAATGATACAATAACCTGGTGACGTGCCAAGCCATAGTGCAAGCTGAAGTCCAAGACAGAAAGAACTAGCATGATGTGTGGGTGGAACAGAAGGCAGACTGTCTGCCACCTGTAATACTTTACCACCGCTGTGTAGTTATCAGCAGCTTTGGCCATGTGAATGGTTATTAAGCTCTGTAGTGGATGCAGTAACTGTGTAACACTATAGTAGACATACCTAGATAGGCAGGAGTTCTAATCCCAATGCTGGCAAGTGTGTGGATGAATTATGAACTGTCTGGCTTATACCATTTTTGACCTGTGTACTACCCTTTACACTTCCCTTCACTCCAATTTAGTAGACCTGTTGATGTCATCAACCTCAGAAGTACCATTGGTTGAGATGGAAATGTACGAGTTCTGTAGCACATCTCATAACTGCACAGCACTAAAGCAGGAAAGCTTAAATAGGCAGGAGTTCTACTCTCAATACTGGCAAGCATGTTTGTGTGTGTGAATCATGTACTATCTGGCTCGTACCATTTTTGACCTGTGTACTTCCCTTCACTCCAGTTTAGTAGACCTGTTGATGTCACCCCCCTCAGAAGTACCTTTGGTTAAGCTGGAAATGTATAATCTCTGTGGCATGTCTCATAACTGTGTAGCGCTAAAGGAGGGATACCTGGATAGGCAGGAGTTCTAATCCTAATACTAGCGAGAGTGTGTGAATCATGTACTGTCTAGGTCATACCATATTGATCTGTGTACTACCCTTTACACTTTCCTTCACTCCAATTTAGTAGACCTGTTGATGTCATCCACCTCAGAAGTACCTTTGGTCTAGTTGAAAAGGTATAAGCTCTGTGGTGCTTCTCATAAATGCAGGTCACTAAAATGCCAGTACTTAGTTAACCAGGAGTTCTAATCCCAATACTGGTAAGTGTGTATGAATCATGTACTCTCTGGCTGATACCATCTTTGACCTGTGTACTAACCTTTACACTTCCCTTCACTTCACTTTAGTAGACCTGTTGATGTCATCCACCTCAGAAGTACCTTTGGTTAAGTCAGAAATATATAAGCTCTGTGGCGCATCTGATAACTGTGTAGCACTATAGTAGGGATGCCTAGATAGGCAGGAGTTCTAATCCTAATGCTGGCAACTGTGTGTGTGAGGATCATATCATGTGTGGCTTATACCATTTTGATGTGCATACCATACACGGCTGGAGACCACCTCCTGCTGCCATTACTTTATACAGTTTGCTCACAGCATCTGCCTCACATGCAGCAGGTTAAACCATTATACAGTCCTCTGTACAGATGTGTCTGGAATATCCATATGTTTGAAACCTATATGTGGTCAGAAGTGGTCTGGGTGCCTTAACAATGCCCATGTATGTGACATTATAGCCAAATAGGCCACAGTGAGTATACTGACACATATGGCAGCATGAGGTATCATACCTGACTGAATCTTCATGCTGATAGGATGTCTACCACTCTCACAGGTGGCCTGCTTTGTAGGTGCAATACATGAGTACAGATGCTTGGTTTTACAAGTGAACTGTACCTGTTATGGGTCACATTAAAGGCTGGAAGAGGTGTGGACTGTCATATTGTGTTCCTAATTAGTATGTAACAGGAACACCTTGCATCTTAAGGGGGCTGTGTACACAATTTATATCCACTGTATACCAGTTATGTGTCACTCATGACCTTACCTTAGGATGTTTGTCCAGCACAATATGATGGCCTCTGTCCAGACATCTTGACATTGACATGTTGTGAGGTATGCTACAGGAATGTTGAATTCACATCAGATAGAATCCAGTGGTGACCACTGTGATACAATACAGTTAACCCCCGCACAAGAGAACATGCACAACAAGCAATATAGCTATTACATAAAGCAATATAACTATTACTTATGGTTGAGTGTATGGTAAATTGCATGCACTTCACATGCCTGGGGTATTGCCAGGCAACAACAGAACAATGTAATACCCACCAGCTACAGGCTGCTGGCCCATATGCAGACCAGAGGGTCCTAGGTAGTTGTAAGAGGAGATTATTGTCAGCAGACACACATGTGGCCTTGGTATAGGATGGATGCAGCAAGCCTGCACAGCTACAGTACTAACTGCAATAATACGCAATGTCCTGTCCTAACCATAAATGTGCACCTCTGTGCATTAGAAAACCCCACCCACAACTGCAATTGGACCTGACACATGCATGTAGATAAAATACAGATACATGTATGTCTAATACATTAGTGTACTAATCCTCACTGGGCCCTTATCTGCAAACTCCTCATCCAGTGTGTGTGTGCAACCCACCTCTGCAATGCTTTCCTCATCATCATGGCTTGTGCATTCGGCATGTGGCCCAAGTGTAGCGAGGAGCTCCTCGGTGGGTGTCAGTGGGGGGCTGGATGGCTTGGCCCCCACCTGTGTCTAACCGGTTCCTTGCTACAGCAGCAGCCCATTGATGGGCATGGCATTAGAGGTTGGTGGCCTGATGCTGCACATGCACGTACGTTCTGCTGTGCAGTCCAGCATCATTTACCCTGTGGACCACACTGTTCCACAGGGGTGTCCTCTCTCACAGATCTTCTGCTCTCTGTCCACATGACAGGGCATAATGTCCAATCACATATTGGGTGTTGATGTCTGTTTCCCCAACAGAGAATGCTGGTAGGTGAGCACTTTGCATGTTACCTGAAGACATGAACAGGAAAAGGTCACAGGACCTCATACGGTTGTCAAAATGCACATCAACAGTAGCTATTACTTGCAAATAATCTAGACTACCCCAGAAACCTCCAAGCTATCAAGGCTATAGCAGCTTGCATTACACACCTGTCCCTTAGCTATTTTATTCCCGCCAATGTTGGAAACTTGATTGCATAATCATCTATCCTCATTCATTTCTGTGTAGAAGGTTGACAGTGGTCATCCTCCATGTGGATGGTGTGTGTATGGTGACAGCTCTGTGTTTGACTGTGCTGTATGATGAAACCCTGACCACGTGCCTGAGTTCATGTAGGAGCTAGACACTGATGTTAGTATGCCCCAAGGAGATATGCTGTTATTGCCATCAGTAGGCAATATGTACATGCTCACCACTGCTGTGGGGAGGAGTGTGGTTGATGTGCATATCTCCATGTATGATTGGGGTGGACAGGGTGGCAATGTTCCCACCTAACTTGTGTGATGCAGGTTGCCTATATCCACAGCATGTGTGTATGAGGTGTTCTTTACCCCCAGTACAGGTGAAATGTGTTGTTTTATCTGAGACTTACAACATATGTAGAGACATGGTTGCAATTGTCCTTGATGGTGTGGATATGTCTGATTCATAGTCATAGTGAGCCTTAGAGTACATCTCCTGTGAACTTATCTGCTTGCTCAGATATAGGTGGACTTGCTTCAAAGTTTTTGCCTGCACCTATGTGTTCCTGTACAGCCAATGTAGCAACCTATTATGTGGTTTGTGTATTGCTGCTGTCCACCAAAGGGAATTACTCTACCTTGGTGGAGGCTGGATATACAGGTCAGGTACTGCTGTGTCCATATAGCTACAATGGATATAAAGGCTACACACCCCTGATACACTGCCTGGTATTTGTGCGATTGGAACATGACACAACAATAACTCATTTCATAACAATTCCCACCTGTAGTGTGACCTACCGCTTGTACAATTCAATTGAAAACATAACAATCTGGTCTGTGAAAACATATGGAAATAATACTCAGTACAATAAGCCAGTTTAATAAGTGTGGACACCCTTAAACTTGTGTATGCACCTCTTGAGATGGTTACAGCATTCATCTGTCTTGGTCTGGACTCTAACATCATAGCACATCTTCACTTGGCAATAGTTGCTCACCTTCCTAGAAACACCTTTGATTGTATTGCAATGTAACTGGACAGGTTAGGGGTCACATTCAAGATGAGAAACATGAAATGATCTTCTGTGGTCTCATTGTCATACGGCACACAAACCTGGAATTCCAACAGGGGTGTGTGCACTTGTGATATCCACTGTATATAGCTGTTGATATAGCTAGTAGTGGTAGGCATGGGCAGAAGCTCATAACACAGGTGGACACTTCTCTGATTAATACCTGATAATCATGCCTACTCTAGTACCCACATCAGTGTCAGGGCAATGCAACCACCAGTAGCTGTACACATATATGTCTGTTGTATGCACTGACACTGATATAACACACATGTGCAACATGCACAACCTTGTTACCTGACTGTTTGAAACCCATGTGATTAGTTTTGGCCTTCCAGCTGAACATATGCATACATGCATGTGTTCAGGGGATACCTGGTATACATTTCTATTGAATGTAAGTATGGCACACTGTATTTGCAGTCTTGTTGCTCAGTCATACTTCTCAACCTGATACAGCAGTACATCTGGAAAATGGCACATGTGGTGTCAAAAGGGACATCAGTATTGATACTGTATTAATATAGCTGCACCATACATTAGTACATTGATTGCACAGTAGGTTTTGACATCACTATGATAACTTGGAAGATGTCCAACAGTCATAAGTAGGCTAGTATGTTACAATGCCATTGCTCACAGACCTGCCAATGGTTTGGGTGACATAACACAGGTATATGTGTATGCGACTACAGTTATTAGTTATAAATGTGTTTATTGTCCAGCAGAACACTGTACTGTTGAATGTTATTAAGTCAATATATCACATCCAGTTCAACACACGTCTGCACCAGTACTCTACTATGCACATGCCCTTTATAGGTGTCTTAGCTTTACAAGGCAAACATGTGTCATACTCATAATCACAGGTAACATGGATATAGAAAACATCCCATTAACTGGCCTAGCAGTGGCATAGTCACAACTGTTTGACAGACACCCCTGTGGTTGTCATATATGAACTGTCCTTTCATAGGGTCAGGCTCATGAGCTGTGTTCCCACCTCACAACCTCTCACAGCATCACATCTGGACAATGCCTAAAATGATGGGGGGATAAATAGGGACAGACTTAAAATATCAAATACAACTTAAAAAAACAAAAAAAATAAAATAATAAAATACCACCAAGACCACCGATCCAAGAAGTAAGTGAATTTAATGAAACACTTAGTGCCTCGGCTTACACAGCCTTCCAAGAGTAAAAACACTACAAAATACTGTTTGCTTATATACAGCATGTTGCACAAAACAATTAATTAATTAAGCATACAATTCCAATCACATACTTCCAATTACATTCTTTGTTGAGTCCCTGAGGCTCAAAAGTACCATACTTTAAAATCAGCAGAGTTTCTTTTTTTAAGAGTTTGTTTTTTAAAGACACACATTCATCTATGCCAACTTGCAATTTTTCCAAGACACAACCCCTAAGAGAATCAGGGTTAAGAGTTGTGTGCTATCAAAAATGACTCCCAAGGTGACCCTCTATTTTTTTAGTTTTTATGTCCCTAATATGTTCCTGCAACCAGACCCTAAAACTCCTATAAGTTTCCCCTATGTAAAACTTCTTACATCCACATCTCAGCACATACACTAACCCCTCCGTGTTACAACTGTATTCATGCCTAGCTGTAACCTTAATGTCATTAATATAGGGAAAAGAGCTTACTACATATTGGCAGATGGAACAACCATCACATGGAACAGTGCCTTTATCTATGCTTAAGCTCTGACTGACATAACATCCGGTAAACAAAATTGGTTATGTACCAAAATGTCAGACACATTCCTAGCTCTTTTATATGCAATACTCACAAAATCAGGTAGTATAGAGTTTAAAATGTTATCCCTTAGGAGCATAGGCCACAAGCTACATGCTTTTTTAACTATTTCCTCAGTTATAACATTATAAGTTATCACAAACAAAACTTCCTTGTGTTCTCCATTGTTCACAGCTGTATTAGTAGATTTATTTCCACCAATACAAACATTGGGCAGGATTCACGATGGCTTGCACGGAGTCTAAGAGTCGTGTAAGACTCCATGCAGCCATCGCGATCCAGGAACAGCCTGAAATACCGTGTAAGAGACCAGCTAAAACGTCTCTTACATGGGCATGGAGTGGATATGCTAATTACCTCACTTGCAGCTGAAAGGCATGTAAATGAAGTAGATTAGCGATCCACGAAGCTGAAACCAGCCCGTGTAAGAGTCGTGTTAGGTGCAGAAATGTACTCAGTTGACAACTGAGTACGTTACTGCAAATAACACAATGGAGCCATGACAGCTCCAAATAAAGTGTGCATATGTATCAGGCAGCATGCCAATGGCCAAATATGTGGCCATTGGCACGGTAACCCGATGCAAACATGAAATAAAATAAAAACAATTTTCGGTGATCGGCGAGGTGTAAGCGCAGCGCAGCCCCGCGCAAATGGGCTGCACTAAATAAGACATAAAAATAAAGGTTTGAAACCCACAAATGTGGGTTTTATGCAATGCATGGATTTGCAATGCAGGGACTAGCAGACCGAAAACAACATGGCCACCGTTTAGTGGTTGCTAAGGGGGGAAGCTGAGTGTAAGACACGTAACTAAGCATTAGTAGGCAATCCTATGTAAATGAGTGGTAGGATAGTGAATCACACTGTCACATAGTAAATGAGCACATTCCGTGTAGTGTAAGAGTTAGATAAGGGGGAGTAACAGAGTAGGAGATAGGTGACATCACAGGGGGGAATGTCAGAAAGAAATCAAGCTCATTGGAGCAAAGTGGTATGTGAAAGATGTCAGTCACACAGTATAGAAAGAGGAGTGTCAACAGATAAGCATGGGAAAGTCAAGAAATGGAAGGTGTACACTGTGGCTAACACCAAAGTTTCTTGCTGTGTGTGCATACATGTGTGTGCGCGCTGGTAGGCACGAGTAAGACAGAGTGTGCGCGTGTAAGGCAGAGTAAGCATGTAGGAGCCTGTTTAAAGATCTGTAAATCTGTTTGCGCTGGTGTGCACGTGTTTTAACCCGAATAAGCAGATTCTAGGCTGTGTAAGCATGTGTGCACGCATGGTAGCCACTGTGAACGTGTTTTCGCTGGTATGCGCGCTGCTCCCCTCTGAGGAAACAGAGGAAAAGGAAGCAGAAGAAATAGTAGGAAGCTAGCAGGGAATACTGGTAGAGCTAGCAGGTGAAAACAATTAGAAGCAGGCAATTACACAGGCAGAATACTAGCCCAGCCCAGCACTTAAAACACTGCAAACAGCATTGCAGTATGTTTCTCTCAAGAGACACTGCAAGATAGGAGTAAGCTATTAGAAGTGAAAACTGAAAAAGCTGCACTCAGACCAAACATGCTAGGGGCTGCCATAGCTGTTATAAGGAGACATAGGAGACTTACTGAGGGTGGTGACAATGCAAATGCTGCCAGACAACCCACATTGAGGAGACGGAGAAGAGTGTACAGGCCCAGGGTCACCTACCAGGGATTACATGAGCTGGAGATAGTGGAGCGCTATAGAGTGGACAGAGACCTCCTGCAGCAAATTGTTGAACTGTGCAGGCCATGCCTCACACACAGAACCAACAGAGGGGAACCCATCCCAGTGGAAACCAATGTATGCGTTGGCCTAAGAATACTAGCAACAGGTACCTTCTAGAGACCAACTGGTGATATGATGGGGATATCACAGACATCAGCCTCCAGGGTGCTGCACCAGTTCCTGGATGCCATGTCAGCACATGTCGGTAATCATGTATATTTCCCCAATTTCCATGAGGTATTGGCCAGCAATATGTGTATCTTCCATCAAATAGTGGAATACCCTGAGGTAGTGGGTGCAATAGACTGCACGCACATATGCATCTAAGCACCAGCCGGTGTGCAGGGTAGGGCCTACATTAACCGCAAGGGCTTTCCCTCCATCAACTGCCAGGTCGTGTGTGATGCCCAGGGCATAATAATGAATGTGTGTGCTGGCTGCCCTGGGAGCTACCATGATTCCCATATCTGGCATTTGACACAGCTGTACCAGACATTTGCCAATGGGGACATCCCACATGGTCACCTAGTGGGGGATGCTGGATATGCACTGGAGCCGTGGCTGATGACACCCATCAGAAACACATACACACCTGAAGAACAAGAACGCCATAATGAGGCACACGCACAAACACAAAATGTAATAGAGCGTGTGTTTGGGCTGCTCAAGTCACAGTTCCGGTGCCTGGACACATCTGGTGGAGCCTTGCAGTACTCACCAACTACATGTACCCAAATTGTTATGGTATGTGCTATGCTACATAATATGATTCTGTGAAAACAGCTGCAGCAGGACCAGCATAGGGCCGGGACAAACAGCCCCCCACCATTGCCAAGGCCATCACAGGCAGAGCGTGACTCGGAGGAGGAACAACCTGAGCCTGCCCCAGTAGGCAGAAGGAGGCGTGCCCAGTATGCCCTGGCCTTGGCAAAGAGGCAACGCATAGCACATACACTGGTTCAGTAGGAACCCTGGGAATCATACCCCTCTCTGACTCACTCATATAGTAACAGGGATGCCTAACATGACACAACCTGCTCTCAAACATGAACAGGGAGTGTAGTATGTGCATCTGACAGAGGCAGCCCTGCAGCACCACCTGAGGCATGATTGCCATGTGTTAAGCAATGTAACACCATCTAGTATATGCAAACATGAAGACCCTGCCTAACATCTCACCCTCACCAAGCATGATGCCACACTATGAAGTCAACAAGATCAAGTACAATAATTGGCTGAAGTATTGCTGTTAGCAAGGGGGAACAAATGGCTGACAGCCTGGGATGACATGCTGAGCAAGACATGATGCCCCACCTGCTAGGGATGGCAGGCACCCAGCACACCTGGCTGTGTGGATACTGGCAAAGGCTGTTGTCACCCCCACTGTACCTTGAATAGGTAAGGCTGGAAACACAAACCCACCACCATAGGTAGCACAAGGGATAACAACCTGGACACAATGCTACCCAACACCAGAAATCTAACCTGCAAGGTGCATGCAGACCAAACCCACCCCAGCATGGAGAATGGTAATATCTGTTCTGTAACAGAAACCTGGGTCAAGGCCCAGAAGAGCACCCTAATACTACCAGGTTATGCCTCATACCATGCTCTACAGCTCCAAAACATGGAACACACTACAATAGGAGTGTGGCTATCAGTAATTGTCAAGGATAACCACACCCCCAGTTTGGTACCACAGCAAGAAGCAGCATGGACTATCAATGGGCAAGTAACAGTGGCTCAAACTGTGTCCCTGTTTGCAGCCTGCTACAGACCACACTCACAAACCAAGGAACCCCAGCCAGCCTTCCTGAAGACACTGCAGAGTATGAATGTCTCAACAAATACCAAACAAGGCACACACAAAGTATGACATAGGTGGCAATCCATTATGTACGGAAGAAGTAATCAGGGACCTAGGGACACAAGTGGACGGTAACCCATCATGTGACACTCACATTGCCAAGGTGGCCAGGAAGACCTGCTATATTGCCCACCTTAATATGAAAGGATGCACATGTAGATCAAGAGAGGTCACTGTGCCCCCATACTCTTCCCTTATCAGGCCCATACGTGACAACAATGCCCCAGTTCGGATGTACCTTACCTTGTACCTGCAGCAGTTAGAAAGACCCCAAATGTACCTCACCAAGAGGATAAAGGGTCCAAACATTTGTCATCTGCTGCCTGGCTGAAGAAACCACAGCCCAATTCACAAGCATACTGCCCAGTCAGAGGCGATGTATGCCTGATGTACAAGGCCATGTCCAATCCAGAATGAATGGACATGCTCCACTGCAGAAACCCCAAATCCAGCAGAGACACCACAGTGAGATATCTGAACCTCCACACATAGATAAATAGGATGTGCTGGAGGGACAGATCCATAACCCAGAGGCTCCTTACACTCTGGAACAGAATCCCAGTCCATGATAGGCTGAGCTCCACACTCATACTCAACAAGAGAAATCTGGTGAAGTGCATGGGAGATAGTAGGTGTACACTGGGGGCCATCCCTGTGTCACATCTAGTATAGTAAACCCTAAATGGGCATAATATGCACATTGCAAGGGGTGTCAAAACTCACACACAGTCTGTCCATGCTCAAACATGGCCAGGGCAGATAGCCTAGTATGAACCTATGAACCTATGACGATACAAATTGTGCAGGACACAAAGGATTATCACACAGCTGTCCTAACTGATGGTAGGAACCATGGTGATAATCCACAGATATGCTCTGCAGTACTCAAATATCACAAACAATACACCAATCCCACACACATTGCCAACATCCAACCTAACAGATTCTTTGCAAACTCCCCAACAGCACCATACTGCCAAATATCTATCCCAGCAGAGTGCTGGCCCCCTGACATTGCAGATGCTGAGGTAACAGCCAGCATCTACAAAGCACACCACACAGCATCAATGGTACCAGATGGTGTCCTGGGTTGTGTCCAACAAGTACTGTAAGAAGAATGGAACACCAAATAGCACTACTGTGCACTCACAGTCTTAGCACAGGATATGTACCCAAAAAGCAGTGTACAGCAACAGTGGTCCCTCACCACAAAGGTGATGCCTGAATGGATACTACAAACTATCACCCCTCAACCCTGACTATCTAGGTTGGCAAAGTAATGGAGAGGATGATCGTGGATCCCAGGAATAACGAGATTGGGTACCTACAGACATTGGACCCTACCCAGTGTGGCTTTCATAGGGCAGATCCTGCCCCTTAAACATGTCTGACTCATGTGAAACACACACCAAGGCCATTGATGTGGGGAATGTGGTTCACACAGCCTATCTGGACCTTGCTAAACCCTTCCATACAATACCCTAGTTGGTCAGTACAGATAAGCTCACCAGCCTAACTATAAACCCCTATCCAAGTAGATGGGTTGCAATCCAGCTCAAGGACAGAACTGAACTGGTCAGACATGCTGCAGCCATGTCAGACTGCAAACCAGATACAACTGGAATCCCACAAGGTATGGTCCTGGGACCTCTCTTGTATGCTATATATGTCACATAGGTACAGGCCAACATGGAAGGACTCTGTCTGAACAGGTTCGCAGAAGACTACAAACTGCCCACCATATCGGACCCTCCAGCTGACACAAGCATCCTACAAAAGGCACACATAGAAACAGACAAGTGGTGCCACAGCCATGTCAACAAGCTAAATGCAGAATAGTGTATAGTCATCCCCTGTGGAAATACAGTACATGGCCAGAAATTACCACATAGGTGTTAACCCAGTAAGTACATCAGGAGCAATAAGAGACCTGGGGACACAAGGTGATAGATATCCTGCATGTGATAACCATGTGTCTGTAGTGGTTACAGAAACATACCATATACCCACCTAATCATGAAGGTAAGCACAGCTAGGTCAGGGTAGGTCAATGTGCCTCTCCAGTCATCCATCAGCAACCTCACAATTGCGTACAATGGCCCTTGAGGGATGTACCTTAGCAGACACCTGCATCAACTGGAAAGACCCCACCAGGAGGATCACAGAGCTGTAACAGATGCCATGTGTCGCCTGATTAAACAAACTGCATCTCCACACAGTGCCATACCGCCTGGCTGGAGGTGATCTGTGCCTGATGTATAAAGCCATGACCAAACTGGTATCAATGGAGATTTGGCACTATGTAAAATCTGAATGCTGGTGACCTATGCAGATGACAGGCCTGAACCCCAGCACAGACATAAACAGGACATGCTGTACCGATTGGTCCATAACCCAGAAGCTCACTCCACTCATGACTAAACTCCCAGTACAGGTTATCCAGGGAGTCCCTCATTGAGTGTCATCCAGAGGAATCATGATGACTGGATGGGAGATGGTAGGTGTACCCTGGATATCACCTGTATGTCACGGGTAGACAGAGGCACAGCACAGTAACCTTGACATATGTCATGGCAAACACCAGTAAATGTGTGTTGAAGGACAAACACTCCCTGACTAGCATTACAAATGGCCTAGGGCACATGGCCATTGTTTGTCACTGTCCACACAAGTTGTGGAATACATTAACAATGTCGGACAATCATGTTCTATGCTGTCCATATCTGAACAAAATGCAACATGGTCATATCTGCACAACTGGCCCTCAACCAGTCTGGTGTGTTCACTATAAATATTACAAGCAGTGATAGGACTGAAACCAATGATACTGTCCACCACAGTGAAAGTACTGAACCAGTATACTATACGACAATACACTGTTTGGTCAGTATGAAAGGATGTTGACAACTGTATGCAAACTATCCCATGGCAACCCTGCAGGCACAGCATAATGCCTGTTAGGTTCAGACACAAAGCAGTTGGGCAGTAAGAACTCAACCTGACGTCCAACACTCAACTGTACATGTGAAATATAGATGAAGTCCACACACAAACACAAATGTGGTGGACCACAGATCCCAACATAAGGAAAATTCACACTGGGCATGCTCGCACACTTAGATAAATGAGATGTGTCACTCAAGAAGCCATAGAAACTGTGAACTGGGCATGCTTACACACTTAGGCCATGTCACAGTTCAGCAGTTGCACACACATATCTGGCATTCGTATATGTTAACACAGGAACCTCTCACAATACAGAAATCTGCCCAGTGCACACAGTGAAATTACAACAGAGACATAAGTAAAGTACTGGATCCCACTCATATGCAAACATCTGCCACAGTACACAAGTTGTTCATAGAGATAGGGAAAGCTATGGCAATAAAGACCCACAAACAGTATATGAGCAACAGATACTTGCATCTGACAGGTAATCATATGGCCGTAGAGTGCAATACTAGGCTATTGTCCCTAGGTAATACAGAAGGCTATCCACAGTGTATTTGGCGTCTGCCTCCACAGTACAGTAGGCCACTGTGCCTGTGCAAAGTTAACGCATAGATATGCTCTCCCCTGTACTGATGGATAGTAACAGATGTACATACCTCTTCATACATAATGATGTCAGCACACTATACATATGTCAGGAGCACAAATGATACCCAGTAATTTGAATAGCGCGCTCAGCTGCTGTGTCTCCCACAAGTGTCATAATATAGTTAGGTAGGGGTTTGAATCCTGCAAGTGCTCTGTGTGTGTATGTGTGACTGTGGGGGGGTGGGTAGGGTGTGTGCAATTCCATGTGTAAGAGAAATGTCCCTTTTGGCAACTAGTACAACACAACACATGCTGCATATTCCACTGTCTAAACACTGATGATGTCAGCACCCTATAAGTACAGCAGGAGAAAGCAAGCATCCCAGTAATGCAAATAGCGCGCTCTGCTACTGCGTCTCTTATAAGTGTCATAACATAGTCAAGTAGGGGTTTGAATCCTGCAAGTGCTCAGTGTGTGTGTGAATGTGTGTGGGGGAGTAGTGTGTGTGCAATTCCATGTGTAAGAGAAATGTTCCTTTTGGCAACTAGTACAACACATGCTGCATATTCCACTGTCTAAACACTGATGATTTCAGCACCCTATAAGTACAGCAGGAGAAAACACGCCTCCCAGTAATGCAAATAGTGCGCTCTGCTACTGCGTCTCTCACAAGTGTCATAACATAGTTAGGTAGGGGTTTGAATCCTGCAAGTGCTCAGTGTGTGTGTGAATGCTTGTGGGGGAGTTGTGTGTGTGCAATTCCATGTGTAAGAGAAATGTCCCTTTTGGCAACTAGTACAACACAACACATGCTGCATATTCCACTGTCTAAACACTGATGATGTCAGCACCCTATAAGTACAGCAGGAGAAAACAAGCCTCCCAGTAATGCAAATAGCACGCTCTGCTACTGCGTCTCTCACAAGTGCCATAACATAGTTAGGTAGGGGTTTATATCCTACAAACGCCATGTGTGTTTTTGTCACACAGTTTGTCCATGTGTGTGGGGTGTTGTTCCCAATATTGCACGACATACATTATATCAGTAATGTCAATGCACACATGATGTATGTGTGTGCCACATACACATATGTACCTGTGACCTTCAATAGTTCCCATGTCCGAAGCCTGCCTCATGTGAATACATGGAATTTGCATTAGACAACTGTATGACTGTGGTGTTCTGTGCAGGGGCTGCATGTGGTATGTGAATATACAGTGTGAGTTGTAGATGGTGTCATCCTACCAGCGAGGGATACACAACTGGTCTGGAGCATATAGTCCATTAGTTAGTGATGAACAGGTGCAACATGTTTTCGCCTCTTGTGGGAGTGGTAACAAGTTGTTCCATAGCAATGCAGGGAATGAATGCTAGGAACCTTTCAGCTAAGGTCTTGGAGCTAGAGTAATGCTCACACTCTATGTTTGGGTAGTTGCAGTCCACCCATATAATGGTGTTTGTAGAGACCATCATATTCCCACTGTTGTCAGGAAGGCCAAGTGGGTTTCCTGGGTATGGGAGGGTGGTGTGTGCCAGGCTATGAACCTGAAGGCAGTCTAACCCACTGTTAGTTGCACATGGATAGGCTCTGATGCTTTGTGCTGTGGCACCAACCTGGGGGGGTGTGTATTTGAGATGCCTTTGGATACATCCCCCCTGTTCTGTTTTGGTGCATGTGTAGGGGACGACAAGCATGGTATGAGGTATGACCTGGCAGTGATGGGGTGCACCTGGGAGCCTTGTACCAGAAGTCTGTTACTGCATGGATATTGTTGTTCCCCATGCTAAGGACAGTTTCCACTGCATGCATCTTGAGGTTTATACTGCTGGTGTTGAGTAGCATTACTATTAGTGTCCTATCCCATGTGATACCTGTGTAGGTGGCTATGTAATGTCAGCCTTGCATACAAAGGCACTATGTGTGTAGCAAGAGCCTCTGCCAATATACAATGGCCCATGGGTGACAGGTGCAAGCTGTCCCTAGCAAAGCAACGTGGCTTGTCCAGCATGTAATCCCACGCTGACAGGCATTGTATCCCCTTTGAATGTCACCGAAACATACAGTAATTGTAGAAACTGATCATCCTATCTACATATTGTGGCAGCATTCTTGGTGAGTGTAAGATGCTACTCAAGGTCAGGGTCATACCAGCCTGTGCCACAAGCTCAGAGAGCCCCTCTATGTCCCCTAACATGTAGTCCAGGGAGGTGCGTCACAGGTCATACACACTGGCACAGACAATGACTGAGTCATATTTGTACATGCCTTGGAGTGACCTGAATGCTTGTGTTATGTGGTGGATCATAGTGCCCGATGGGCATCTCAGCGTGACCTTCAACTTGTTCAGCCTAGTGAGCAGGACCTCAGTGTACCTGATGATAGAGGTACCTATTACAACTGTAGCAGGTGTGTTGTTAAGCCGTATGGGCTGTGACTGTTTGGCACACAGGCTTTGTGAGCTATGTGTTGCACGTGCTCTGCTCTGGCGTAACGTTTGCTTGTGTGTCTGCTTTGCAGGTGTCAGCTGCTCAGGCAGGATGCAATTCTGAGAGTCCAAGAATGTACCTGTGTGTTTCTGTGTTTGGATTGCTGTCGTGGCAGGTCTATGTGAGACTGGTATTGTATTCACTGTAGTATCCCACTCCACCTGACAGGGTATGCCAGTACTGAGTTAAGAGAGCTCAGCCCCCAGTTTGGCTATGTGGTTGCATCTCTCACATGTGTTGTAAGTGTATGGGAAGGGGAGAGGGTTGTCTGTGTACATGAGGCAGTTGTAACATTGCCACATGACTCACAGATTCACCAACTGGACCAGAGAGTAGATTGACAGGTGATCTTTGCACATGCTATCATAGCATTGTGAATCCCATACTAATTAACGACACATAGGGCCAATGGGGAACAAGGTACTTAAGGAGAGTATGTGAGGGTGTAGTGCTCCTGATTTGTTAGTGCTGGCATATATAAATGCTGTCTTGAGCAAATGCGAGGTAAGTCATATGCAATGTGTTACAGGCAACTTACATGCAAACAGGACAAACAGTGACGTTCTGTCAAGTGAGACATGGACATCAGTACAGTAAGCAATACAGATGTCACTAGGGATCCACAGAGGCGCTGTAAATCTGCATTGCAGGTGGAATCAGTGTTTCAGGGACATAATAAGCAAACATGCATACAAACAAAGCTACAGTCAGCAGGCCTGTATGTAGACTATGCTACAACAAACAAGGTGTACGACTTCCAGTAGGTAACAGTGCATATATGCAGGCACTATAAGCCTGTACCCAGACATTCACAGGTTAGATGGGCTGGGTCCAGCCCCACCCCCCAGAAGTGTACAGACCATGTACCTTCGTAATGTAGAATAACTGGCCTGAAACCCAAGTGCTCATACCTGTAATAATACACATTTTGAATAACAGACACTGAGCCCTCACTCAGCAGCTCCAGACTTAGTAGGATGTATGCTACCTGTCCTGACACCACAGTATCCTTGACATGTATGGAGACTCTCCCTCCTGTCATAGTTAGTTCTGTGTTTTGGGGCTGTCATGCATGGTATGAGGTGTGACCTTGTAGTGCTAGTGTGCTCTTGTGAGTTTTGAACCTGTTGTGTATTACTGCACAGATATCAACATCCTCAAACATCCTCATTGCAGAGTCGAGTGTGGACAGCATGCAACTTGCAGTTGACATGATCATCACTGAGTATCAATATGTACATTTTCATATCCCCTGTGCTACCTATGTAGGTGGCCATCTCTTGACAGCCACACCACCAGTATGCAAAGATGTGCAGACAGTACACTATGGTAATTACTATGGGTGTACAAACAATACAATGACATTCATACTGTAACTGCATCAGGCATGCTGGGATATACCCACAATGATATCATTACACTGTACTGTTGTCAACATTATACTATTACTACACTTCTATGTAGTCACCCTGTGCATCAGCACCATGTTAACCTGTTCCTGCACCGATGTTACAGATTGCAGGAGGTGGCACAGTTTCATCATATGCACAGGGTGTGTACTTGGTATGCCTGAGTCTGCCACTGATACAACCAATTGACATGTCTGTGTGTGTGTGTTGGTGAGGGACAGCAGTACAAGATGGGGCAATGTTGATGCAGTGTGTGCATGTATGCGGTAGCCCTAGGTATTATCAATTTGCATGTGTGTATGCATGCACACAGTCCCACCTCATGGCTGTCATATACAGGTGTTTGTGGACAGCCACAGACTGTACCTGCCAGGTCATACAGATCACGGTCTCTGGCCACGGACATGGTACCTGTGCCTGGCAGGGGTGCTACGGACCATATCAGGTACTAAGCCAGACTGGGTACTGTCATCAGAAGCAGGTGGTTGGTGACTGGAGACAGGTCCCTGTTGGGACTGTCCAGAGCCATGTGCACGTTGTCTCCTGGGGCGGTCTGATGACAGCACAGACCCAGCATTGCTGGGGCTGCTGCTGGCACTATGGGAGTGGCCGCAGGCCTGTTGTCATCTGCAACGGCTGCCAGCTGCTGCTGTTGCTGGCATACGGCCACGTCAATGCCTCAACCGTCCACCATTGCCCTGGCTCATGGACATGTAGTTGTGGAACAGATCTAATGTGTCCCCCCAATGTCTGTCAATGACCTCGGTGAAGTTACGGATGGCAGCCACAACATCACGCATACTGTCATTCATAGCTGTGCGACATGCTCTCAGACCCTGTTTGGTGTACCGTTCCATATGTGACTGTGCCTACATTACAGCCTGAAACATAGCTGAGGTTGAAAGACCTCTGTGGGCACGTCTGACAGGGGCGGTACGCCCACAGATGATCCCACGAGAACCCCTGGACATCTGCCTGTGTGGTACCATGTCAGGACCCTGGCCATGGCTGCTGAGTGGGGATGCATGTGCCACCGATACCACATTACCCTGATCAATGCCCACTGTATCCTGTCCATCACCTAGGGACATTGGTGACAAAGGATGTATTGGCAGGATGACTGTGCACATTGATGGGGTCGACAGCTGTGTACTGTCAATTGGCTGACCAATGACGGACCCTGGCACACCTCCCTGTGCCATTACACAGGTATCATCATTATCACTATCCACGGCAGCAGTAGAAAGCTACGTTCTCTCATACAAACATGCAAGGCCAACTTTGAGAGGAAAATCGCTATGGACACTAAAGATAACCACAAGGCCTTCTTCTGCTATGTTAGAAACCTGGGCGGAAACCCTCAGATATGTTCAGAGTTAGTTCACAGTGACAAAAACTACACTGAACACACAGATATTGCCAACATTCTGGCAGACAGGTTCAGTGCAAATTTCTCCCTCCCTCACCCCCAAAAGAGGAATTACTTATCCCAGCTGAATGTGACCTCCCTGTCATCTCAGATGTCCAGCTGAGAACTGCCCTCAGCAAAGCTATAAACACAGCATCAATGGGACCCGACGGTATCCTGGGTTGCGTGCTTCGTGAACTCCAAGAGGACCTAAACCCGCACATAAAATGCTATTTAACCATAGCCTTACTACAGCATATGTACCTGAACACTGGCATACAGCAACAGTAGTCCCACTCCACAAAGGCGGCACCTCTACAGACCCTGGTAACTACCGCCCCATAAACTTAACCAGCCTGGTCTGCAAAGCCATGGAAAGACTCATTATGGAACTCATACACAGAGACATTGGGGACTTATAGACACTTGATCCCACCCAGTTCGGCTTTGTAAAGGGCAGATCCTGCCTTTTGAACCTGGTTGACCTTTTCAAAACAGTCACTAGAGCCATTGATGAGGGCACAGCAGTCCATACAGCCTACCTGGACTTGGCTAAAGCTTTTGACACAATACCCCTCTCTGGCATCATAGACAAGCTCAACAGCTTAAATGTAAATCCATATGTCACAAGATGGGTTGCAAACGGGCTAAAGGATAGAAACCATAAAGTCAAAATCGCTGGTGCCATGTCAGACTCAGAGCCAGTCACAAGTGGTGTCCCACAGGGCTCTGTCCTGGGACCCCTCATGTTCGGCATTTATTTCTCAGATGTGGAAGCAAACATGGGAGGGTAGTGGCTGACAAAGTTCAAAGATGACTGCATACTAGCCGCCATAGTCGATACACCAGCTGACACATACATCCTACAGAAAGGCCTCACTGAAATGGACAACTGGTGCCGGAGTCATGGCCTTAAACTGAATGCCAAATAATGTATAATCATCCCCTTTGGGAAAAACAAAGTACCCACATATTATCACATAGACAGTAACCCACTGAGTACAGACAAAGTAATCAGAGACCTGGGGACACAAATCGATACTGACCTCTCATTTGACACCCACGGTGCCAAATTGTTTGGAAAGACTTCCTACCTTGCCCATCTTATCATGAAGGGATTCACATCCAGATCAAAGGAGGTCATTGTACCCCTATACTCCTCCCTTATCAGGCCCATGAATGTGTACTATGCCCGATTTGGTATGTACCTCACCTGGCACTTGCATCAGCTAGGGAAACCCCATAAGTACCTCACCAAGAGGATCAAGGGTCTCCAACAAATGTTATATGCTGCCAGACTAAAGAAACTCCAGCTCTATTCCGTAGCATACCGCCTACTTAGAGGTGATCTGTGCCTGACGTACAAGGCCATGTCCAATCAGGAATTGATGGACATGTTCCACCTCGTAAAATCCAAATCCATCAGAACCACAAGAGCTAAAGATTTATATCTCAGCACAAATATGAATAGGACATGCTGTAGGGACAGATTCATAACTCAGAGGCTTTCCATACTCTGGAACAGAATCCCAGTTCATGTTAGGCAGAGCCCCTCACTGACTCTCTTCATGTGAATTCTTGACGAGTGGATGGGAGATCATAGGTTTGCACCAGGGGTCACCTCTGTGTCACTACTAGACAGAGGCACAGTAAACTAATTCTATTATGTAAGGGGGTCTTCACTGTGTCACTACTAGACAGAGGCACAGTTTTCTAATTCTATTCTGTACACTGTATGCAGATAGCCTAGTACTAAACTATGACACTGTGAAACTATATATGTCTATGTATTTCTACATCCCTCTCTATGTATACATATATGCATATTATATATATATATATATATATATATATATATATATATATATATATATACATACATATCTCGATATACATACGTATACACATGATAGATATATATATATATATATATATACTCCTTTTTAGTTCCACATATGTATACACACAGTAACGTACTGATGAACATCCATTACTGTACAACCTACTTGTACATTGCACTACAACCTACATTGCTATGTGCACATAGCTACCTTCACATACATATGTATGTAGAGCCTTCATTGACAGTTGCAGTATGTCCCCGGCCCTATGCACATCTTCATATACATAGATACAGACCAATAACACATATGGAGGGTTCACAGTATGTAGACTATTATATTAGTACTTTACATTACCTGTGTTTGTTGCAGCTGTTTGCGTAGGCTTTCAGTTAGTTGGCCTGCTGTCAACTTGTTTGTTTTGTTGTTACTTTTTTTTTTAATTTATTTTATTTCTTTCTTTCTCTTTCTCTCTTTCTCTTTCTCTTTCTCTTTCTCTTTCTCTTTCTCTCTCTCTCTCTCTCTCTCTGTCTCTACCTCCAGAGGGTGCAATGAAAGTATTGCATGTGTGGACTGGGAGTACAGGATGCTTTTGTAGGTATCTGCACATGTCCATGTGATGGCCTCTGCACCAATTGTTAGCCAGCATTTACTAATTACATGCAGCCTGTTGTGTAGCGATTGCAGTTCTCACTGTGATTTCAGGACAGTGCTATAAAAAGGTTTGTTAGGTAGGCGTAGCCTTTTCAGATTATCAGGGTGGGGACCATGCTGGTTTGCTGTGGATACTGTTCTGTGAGTGTAAGGGTTGGTATGTCTCTCATATTTCAGGCTGTGTTGTAGACACTGCAGTGCATGTTGTACTGTAAGCTGAGTATTCCTTCCTCCAGTTTCCTCTTCTCCGTGTGTATGTAAACTGACACCTACGACTAGTAATACTGTGTATATAGGTGTGTGTGCTTTTCTCTGGGAATTGTGGTGTAACTGGTATATAGCAGTGGCTCTTGCAATCCGTTGCTATGGCTTCAATATTTGCCCTTTACATTCACTCCTTGTATGCCTGCTAGGTGTCTTTCCTGTAATGTGTTGCTATGGCTTTCCTGTTTTACATTTACATTCACAGCTTGTAATGCTTGCTATATCTGTTTGGGCAGTAATTCCCTATGTGTTTGTTGTGGTAGGGTGTTACTGCATGCAGTGTGGTCTGGCCATGGTGTGGGCCTTGACACTTACAGGGGTATTTGATCATGCTGCTGAGCAGGCCTCAGATATTCTCAGGTGCATCTTTTATCAGCCTCATGGAATGGTACATATCAGTGGGATACTCCAATGAAATATTCTGATATTCTGCAGTTGTGACTGTGGGTTATTTCGAGCATATGTATTACTACACCATTTGTGACGTGCAAGTGGTGCATACTTTCAGTAGTTCATAGTTACCATTGCATGTGTAGTAACACCTTTCTGCCTACTGTTAGTACATTTCACAGGGTGTCAGTGGGGCACAGTTGACATTTGTTTTCACATCAGGGACATCCATGTAACTCAGTCACAGTTGCTATGTCTGGGCTCTTAACTATTCAACTATGGCAGTGTTTATCCTGCTCTGAGCATGTGTGTGGCTTGCCAGATGCTACTGTGACATTATTACCTACTAGCTACCAACTAGGATGGCTGTTTCTCTTCACACAGTACTATTTTACAAATCCACTAGATTTGACAGCAAATATACATGACATGCTTTGTGTACTAGACATGCTATATTCCCTTTACATTAATTCCTACTATTTCATGATATATTTCTTTCAGCACAATGTTCTTGTATAGCAGTCATGGCTTAGTGGTAAGTCATGCAGACTAGTGTTTCCAAGGTCCTGGGTTCGAGACTGACAGAGGTATTTTATTTTGCTGCTGAGAAAACTACAGGCCTTGTCATTCAGAGTGACTAAGGCATTTTTAAGCAGTTGTAAGCGGGTTAGCGCTGGTTTGCACGGAGGTCACGCATGCACACTGCCGCTTAGCTTCGCACACACACGCTTAGCTAAGCACACAGAAGCGCACTCCCGCTTACTACTGCTTAAAAGTGCTTACTCTCGCGCACACCTGCGCTATTTTCTTTTAAAGAAAAGAAAATGGGGAGATAGGAAAGTGGTGAAAAAGGGGGCACAAAGAGGGTAGGACAGTAGGAAAACAAGCTCGGGTTTTGCAGGAGGGATGTAGGAAAGGCCCATAGCTGCCCATTTCTTAATCAGCAACAGCTGTGCATATGTTTGTAATTTGGTGTGAAATTTGAAACCTTCCACCCCTGAGAGAGGTGTGAGGACAACAATATTTGTTGTACAGCCAATTGTAATTGCCAGTTTACATGTCCAGCAAACATGTGTGCAAAATGGGAAGCTATGTATGGGGCGTAATTTTTTTGTGGGTACAGAGTGCCCTTTTTTTTTTTTTCAGGTGAGAGTCGTATGTCAGGTACAGGAAGTCGGTATAGCTGGGGAGGTAGGTAGGGGAGGTTAACAGACAAGACAAACAAGATGCATACAGGGGTGGTGTATGACACATGTGGGAGGGTACACAATTGACGGGGACGGATGTTTGGATATCTTGAGCCCATGAGCCCACAGATGGCAACAGTGGAACTGAGATCCCCACCCATGGGCAGTTGCCACTGTGCCTTCACTGCCCAGGATGGGGCTGTGCTGGGGGTTGTGTAGGATGGGCAGCAGTCACACCCGCGAGTTATGCCACCCGTGCCTCAAGCTGGCGTAGGGGCCCAAGCACAGCATGCCTGATCTCCCTACGCACCACAGTCGGACACTACGGAGGTTGAGTGGATGTTCTCCTCTGGCCACACTTGCAGAGGGGGGACGAGCCCCATCCCCTGCAGCTCTTCCACCCACAGGTGGCATAGTGCCACCGGAGGAGGGTCCGGCCTGGGCACTAGTGCCAGGTGCACTCGCCAGCTGAGGTGGGAGAGGTGGGTCCGCTGGAACCCGCCTTCCCTGTCGTCTTATGTTTTGCATTATTTTATGACAGTTTGGGTTAGCAACGTACAATACCATTCACAATTAGTTGTAACAGCATGCATTAGTATTCCCATTAACCAAACACCCATAAATTCAAGCCATTGAACAGCAAGCATAACACATGCATAATTTGAACAACAATACAGAATCTAACAACATGCAGGGTTGACTGATGGCAACAGGCCATCAGGTTTGGATGTATGAACAGGGCACATGCATCAACGTACACGCAAATATGTATGAACCAACAGGACAAATGTCCAGGGGAGTTAATTGTGAAGACACATACCCATTTCATGTGGAATGGATTATTTGTGGTTATAGGGTAGGATGAAGAAATATTTCATTAACAACTTCAAATACCTATACATATTCTGTACATTTCTACTAGCTGCAGATATATACACACTACAGGTCTGACTACAGTTTCTTATGTGTAAACGTATGCATGTTGGTGATGGGAATGTTACTGCTACATTAATATACATTGCATTTTTATTCATACACATTCATATCTGGCTCTTGTCAGCTACAGCATCCTGCTACATTTGCTTTATATGGCTCTAGACAACTGTGGATGTTTGGTATTTCATACAACCATACTATCTGCATATTGCAAAGGTACAGCAAAATATCCAAATTGTGGGACACACATTCCAGCTTCAGTACTTTATTCCACACATTTCACTGTTTGGTTGTGCCTGTCACATTCATTTCATTCTGTACTGACTGCAGTATACTTTATTCAGGAGTTATTACAACTTTATTGGTGGATTCATACCTCTTTCTCACACTCTCACTTGTTTTATTTTTACAATTCAGGATGGTACTTAATTCTAGGCTTTATTGACATGCTTTACTTGGTTACAACAATCCTTTCCAGCAGTCTCACTTGTGTCATGTTTCAGATTTTAAACAGGGATATATTTCACACATGCATTTTACTCAGCTTGTGTAGCTGTAATTTACAGCCTGCTGCAGGTTATGTACTATTATATTACAGGTGGAACATCTTTATTTCAGATTTGTTTCATTTTTATTTTTCGATTACAGGCTGCATCACACTTATGTAATCACACAGTACTAGCAGAATCTCTCTTACACTGTTACTTGCACTTTTCATTAATAAGTGACTACACTGCACTCTTTTGCAAGCTGTAATACTTATATTTTCTAACAGTTACAGGGAGAGAATTACTAACCTGCCTGGTGGCACAACCACACAAGCCTATCGGCATGGGCTCGACAGTTCATGGAATGGACACCTGCAGCTGTAATATAAATGAAGTAATATTGGAATACACATCTCCATAATATCAGCTAGGTTAACTTATTACATAAATAATTACATGTAACTTACTCAGTAGTGGGGCGTTGGGCATTTGCCGGGCCTCCTGGATCCAACGGTTCAGTTGGTCCTGCTTCCATCTCTTCAGGTCCGCATGGTGGTGACGGACCTGTTCACCAGTCCTTGGTATTCCTGTGGCACTGGTGAGATCATGTGCCAACCGGTCCCATGCCTTAGCCCTATATGCTCCCCACAGGACCTGGCCCTGCATGAGTTGGGCCTCATGATCATGGACGAGGAGCCAAACCATATATTTGGACTCCTCAACGCCCCACCTCTGTGCTCGGAAGCAACTACCCTCTCCTACACCTGCCATCCTGACTGCAAATCGGTTCCACAATCAGTTATGCTGTGTATTCCTGCCTATGGGGCTTATATATGCCGTTTTTTCCTGCACTTATCTGTGATTGGCCATTTTGGAAATGTATCAGCCTCACAAAACCTGCTTTGTCATGCTTCTCTTTCCATTCATTCCTATATATTTGCTATTACTGCATTTCTAAGAGCAACTGTCATGGCTTAGTGGTTCAGTACTTTGACTATGGTGCATGGTATCCTGAGTTCGAGCCTGGCCATTGCTTTTTTATTTTATGACTGTCTACACAGGCTAGGAGGTGTGTCTGTGTAAAGGCAGTTTTGATACAGCTTGTTCAACGTTGCCCGCCGGATAGCTTGTTGGCGCGGTGCGCAGCTCCGCGCAAACGGGTTACACTGGTTTACGCGTCATTTGGCTGTCAGCACGCATATTACGCTCAGCTCAGCTACGGGCACACAGTTTCAGCATGTTAAAATGCTGCTCAACACCGGGCACTCATTTTACACTTGTTAAACCACTGCTCACCTACGGGCAGGTATACTCAGCTTGTTAGAGTGTAGCTTAGCTATAGGCACTTCTGACATTTGTTTTTTTTTATTATCACACATTTCTTCAAAATACATGGCCCATTCCATTACATTTTACATAAAATATTATTTTATATATGTACATATATGTCAGGGAATTGTTTCGTGCTTATTTCACTAAAAATAAAAATTGATGTTGTGGGGGCTCGAACCATGACTGCCTCCTCTTCAGCTGACGTCTCTACCGCTACGCTATTGCTTCTTGGCTTACTTTGCATATTTAGATCTTATATGCTTTTCCACTGACTGCTAACTGTGGCTAAGCGACGGGCACACCCGCGCAAACGAGCGCAATCACGGGCAAACATCTTTAACACTTATAAAAAAAAATATAACGTTCATTTTTACATTTTATGTTTATAGTCTGTGGGGGCATGTGTTGTGCTGTGTTTGTTGACATTTACGCGGACTCTGTCGTGGGGATTTACTTTGGGGTCTGTTACTCTACTGGGGGCGTGTCCATTTGCAGGACTCGCCCTGCGGACACGCCCCCTACTTTCTTACACGGACCGTGTTAGCCTTGGGTGTGAGTCAGCATGCCCTCATGAATATGCATGGCATGCTGACGTCACACCGTTTAACTGCAGCCTTCGTGTAAGACTTGTAACTCTTACACGGAGGCTTCGTGAATCCTGCCCATTATATTTTCCACTAGTATGGAAATAATGAGAATCTCCCTGAGAGTTAACAGAATACCTCATGTCCATATTTTTTTGTTTAGCTTCCTTGACCAACTGAACATCATAGCCTCTTCAAATAAACATTGTTTCTGCTTCAGCTATCTCTGAATCTAAGCTCATATCAAGGCTACATAGCCTATGAATTCATAAGAATTCATTATAGGGCAGTACCGTGACCGAATGCTTGGGGTGACAACTGTTCCCATATAAAAATACATTTCTATGTTCAAATTTCCTGTAGAGACTAGTAATAAATCCATTTAGGGTTATATCCAAAAAATTAACTTGTGGACCAAGCTGTATACCATCAAAGCTTAAGCCCATAGTATTATATATATTATTATTAATAGTATTGACACTCCCGGTCAACAAATTTAAATAAATAAATAAATAAAATAAAATAAAATTAGCTTGTAAGTCATTAACACCCCAAGGGCCTCTGTCTGGCTTCCTTGAAATAAAAAAATAAGAGCATCAATAAATCTAAAATATAAAATATGTTTTGATCTAAAAAAATCTATAAATAAAGTCATCTTCAAGTTTAGCCATGACTAAATTGGCATACATGGGGGCGAAAGCCACCCACATGGCAGTGTCCTGCATCTGCTATAAAATGTCTCCATTGAACATAAAAAAATATTTTTTTAAACAGAACATAACTAAATCTATCAGAAAATGAGACATAGGAGAGTCCCCCCAAAAAATGGAACAAGGCCTGAATACCTATTTCATGCTTAATATTAGTATATAGACTTCTGACATCCAAACAGAGCCAAAACATGTCCATATTCCAAACTTAACCCTTTATTTTGTTCAAAAAGTCCTGGCTGTCCCTGATATAGGAGGCTGCACTCATAACATATTTCTTAAGATGTTCATGTAACAACACACTTATATTCTTCAAAAAAATACCTCTGTGCAGACACTATAGGTCAGCCACTAAGGTTAGTTAAACCTTTGTGTGTTTTAGATAAGCAGTAAAAATTTGCCATAGAGCAGTTTTCCACTCCAAACTTCTTTTTCAAATCTTTAGAAGTGAAATACCCCAGCCTTAGGCCTTTGTCTAACAAAAGTTGGTACTGCTTAATAGCTTCAAAGTAATCAGAAACATCACATTTTCTATAAATTTCCACATTACTCAAATGTTTATAACACATCTCTAAGTATTGTGTGAAGTGCATGATTACTATCTGGTTGCCCTTGTCAGATGGTTTAACCACCCATCTCCTACCATTACCAAATTCCAATAGGGCTGCCATTGCTGCTTAGTTAGATTAAAACATATGTTAGACTTATTCTCTAGGCAGGGCCAGTACATGTTTTCAACCTCAAAATTAAGGGTAGCAAAAAATCCTTGCAAGGTATTATCAAAAAAAGGTGGGATAAAAGAGCTTTTAACAGAGATAGAATCAGTATTCAGTTGGCAATAGGCATTCAAATCATTCTCAAACAAATCTTCCTGAGATGACAAGCATGAATAAAAAGAATCATAGGTTCATAGGTTCATACTAGGCTATCTGCCCGAGGGCATTTATAAGCCTAGCCCATATTTTTGTGGCTTACGCCACCCCTTTAGTATGGGGAACTATAACCATTATTTTGCTGTGCCTCTGTCTAGCAGTGACACTGAGGTAATCCCTGGAGTATATCTGCGATCTCCCATCCATTGGTCAAGATTTCTCTTGAACAAGGCCAGTGAGGTGCTCTGCCTCACATATACCGGGATTTTGTTCCACAGCATAGGGAGTCTTTGGGTGATGAATCTATCCCTCCAGCACGTCCTATTAATAGCCGTGTCGAGGTTTAAGTCTCCCGCCCTTGTGGCTCTGACGGATCTAGATTTTTTGAGGTGATGCATATTCATCAAATCTGGGTTTGACATGGCCTTGTATGTCAGGCAAAGGTCACCTCTGAGCAAGCGTGGCGACTGAATAGAGCTGGAGTTCATTCAGTCAGGCAGCATAGGTCAGAGTATTGAGACCCTTTATCCTTTTGGTGAGGAACTTTTGTGGCCTCTCCAGCTGCTGCAAGTGTCGGGTCAGATACATTCAGAATGGGGCATTGTACTCAATCATTGGTCTGATGAGTGATGAGTATAGGGAGACTATGACCTCCCTTGATCTAGATGTGAATCCCTTCATGATAAGGTGGGCAATGTAGAAGGTCTTCCTAACTACTTTAGCTACATGGGTGTCGAATGACAGGCTACTGTCAACCTGGGTCCCCAGGTCCCTGATAACTTCTTCTGTGCTCAGAGGATTACCACCTATATGGTAGCTAGGGGTAACCTTGTTTTTCCCGAAGGGTATGACTATGCATTTTTGGCATTTAACTTTAGGCCATGGCTCTGGCACCAGTCATCCGTTTCTGTGAGACCCTTCTGAAGGATATCTGTGTCAGATGTGTTTTCGACCACGGCCAGTTTGCAGTCATCTGCAAACTTTGTCAGCCATAACCCTCCTGTGTTTGCTTGTACTTCGGAAAAGTAGATGCCAAACAAGAGTGGGCCCAGGACTGAGCCCTGTGGGACACCACTTGTGACAGGCTTTGAGTCTGACATGGCGCCAGCAACTCTGACCCTGTGGGTTCTGTCACTCAGCCAGTTTGCAACCCATCTTGTGATGTATGGGTTAACATTTAAGCTGATGAGTTTTTCAATGATACCCGAGTGGGGTATTGTATCGAAGGCCTTCGCCAGATCGCGGTAGGCTGTATGGACTGCCTTTCCCTCATCAATGGCTTTGGTGACTGTTTCGAAAAAGTCAACCAAGTTTAAAAGGCATGATCTGCCTTTGACAAAGCCAAACTGGGTTGGATCCAAAGTCTGCAAATTCCCTATGTCTTTATTTATGAGGTCCATTATGATCCTCTCCATGGCTTTGCAGATAAGGCTTGTCAAGCTAATAGGCCGGTAATTTCCAGGGTCTGTGGAGGCACCGCCTTTGTGAAGTGGGACCACAGTCGCAGTGCGCCACTCCCTGGGTATGTATCCAGAGGTGAGACTATGATTAAACAGCTGTCCTAGCTGTGGGTTTAATTCCTCGTTGAGTTCGTGGAGCACACAGCCTGGGACACCATCAGGTCCCATGGATGCTGTGTTTTTTGCTTTGGAGAGAGCAGTTCTCACTTGGGTGTTTGAGATGTTTGGGGGGCTGCAACCATTTGGTATAGATATCTCTCCTTTTGGGGGGGAGAAGTTTGCACTGAACATGTCAGCCAGTATGTTGGCAATGTCTGTAGGATCAGTAATCTTCACATCATTTTGAACTAGTTCTGAGCATATCTGGGAGTTTCCTCCCAGGTTTTTAACATAGCTAAAGAAGGCCTTATGATTGTCTTTTGAGTCTTTAGCTATTTTTCTCTCAAAATTTGCTTTGGATCATTTTATGAGAGCTCTTAGTTTTTTACTTATAGTGATCAAAGGTGTCTTACCTTTTAAGGATTTTGCTCTATCTTGTAGTACCTTCCTCTTTTTGTTGTAGAGTTTGTTTATGGCTGGGGTCCACCAGACTGGACGCTTGCCCTTGGTACAAAGAGTCTTTGTTTTGCTTGGGATTGCCTTATCCATGCAGTCCTGCAGGTGCTGGTAGAAGGCATTTGCAAGTGATTCAGCGGCTTGAGTACTGTTTTCCGCTAGGGGCCTTAAAGGAGACCACACTAGTCTTTAGAAGTGTGAAGTCGGCTTTGAGAAGTTTTTACTGTGGTCTTTTTTATTTCAGGTGGGGGTGGGATGAGGACCTCCAGCAAGATTAGTTTGTGATCTGATCTCACCAGTGAGGGGTATACATCCGGTGTTGAACATTGTGCTCCCATGTTCGTGATGATGAGATCAAGTATGTTTTCTCCTCTTGTGGGGATGGTGACTAGTTGTTTCATGGCATTTGAGTTTATGAATTCCAGGAACTTTTGGACTAGGGTGTTTGGGCTTGAGTAGTGTTCCCAGTCTATATTAGGGTAGTTGAAGTCACCTAGTATGATGGTGTTTGGAGATACATTTATCCCCTCCAGTGTTTTCAGGAAAGCCATGTGAGGTTCCTGAGTTTGTGAGGGTGGCCTGTAACATGCTACAATTTGCAGAGCAGTCTTGCCTATGGTTAATTGCACCTGGATGGTCTCCGATGCATCGTGCGTTGCCACCAGTCTTGAGGTGTGGGTGCCCTTGATGAATATGGATACCCCCCCTCCTTTCTTGGTATTGTCCAAATTTTGGGGCCAGAACGCATGATATGAGGTAAAACCTGTTAGTGCTGGGGTGCTCTCAGGAGCCTTGAACCAGGTTTCTGTCACAGCACAGACATCGATGTTCTCCATACTGAGAAGGGCCTTGAGTGCGTGCATTTTGAGATTTAGACTTCTGGCATTGAGCAGCATTACCCTTAGTTTTTTTCCTTTTTTGTGTTCTAGGGTGGTAGGTTTAGAATTTGAGCCTTGCCTAAAAAAGGCACTATGGGGGTGGCAAGAGCCTTTGCCAATATCCGGAATCCCAGGGGTGACAGGTGCAAGCCGTCCCTTGCGAAGCAGCGTGGCTTGTCCAGCATGTCATCCCAGGCAGACAGACATTGGATCCCCTTTGAATGACACCAGAGTTTAAGCCAATTGTTAAAGCTGATCATCTTATCTCTGTATTGTGGCATCATTCTTGGTGAAGGTAGGATACTGCTCAAGGTCAGGGTCATACCTGCCTGGGCTACATTTTTTCTTGTTGTACTGTCCCTTCTTGTTATAGTTCTTTTGCTGGCCCCATTCACTGCAGCAATATAAACTGAGGAAGAAGCAGAAACATTTTTACCAAAGCTGACATCATTACTGTCATTACTGCTTCTGCTTCTAGATGAAAAAATCTGTTAATTTTTCTTTTTCAAAGAAACTTTTTATCAAGACTGTAATCCTTAATGTCTGTTAATTTTATGGCTTTTACGCTCTACTAGTAATTCTTCAAAGTCCACAAGTCTACCATTCATTTCTTCCAGCATACTAGTCAGTTTAACAGATGTTAAAAGTTTATCAAGTTTGTCAAGTTCAACACTTACCATTCTGATTTCTTTTTTTTTTTTAAGCTTTAAGGTTTTCTTTTAAGCCTTCGCTTCTTTAACTCATACCTCTTGATTAGGATGTGTATCCATTCACTACTTTCATATCAGTCATTAAACACAACCCCTCCCTCTTATTTAAAGTAGTACATTAAATGCAGTTTTCTACTAAAAGAAAATATTTCACTTTTAAGTACATGTAATCTTGGTAAGGCAGTTGGTATAAATTTAAGACCAAGACATAATATAAACATAACCACATCAGAAATTTCATGTTTGGACAAATTTAACACATGTAAATTATCACTAACTACATTAGTACCAACATTTTTTCTAGTTGTACTGTCCCTTCTTGTTATAGTTCTTTTGCTGGCCCCATTCACTGCAGTCCCGTTTTCTGTTGTTAAAGTATCTTCTAACAGAACTGGAACTCCAAAAACAGTTCTGCATGTCTTTCGGATTTTGTGCTTTAGGCAAAGCTGGAAACTGTTTCACACTCCCCTCAGCTGCAGCACTCAAATCTCCCTCTTCAGAAGCAGCAATATAAACTGAGGAAGAAGCAGAAACATTTTTACTCAAGCTGACATCATTACTGTCATTACTGCTTCTGCTTCTAGATGAAAAAATCTGTTAATTTTTCTTTTTCAAAGAAACTCTTTATCAAGACTGTAATCCTTAATGTCTGTTAATTTTATGGCTTTTACGCTACTATATTCTTTTCAAAGTCCACAAGTCTGCCATTCATTTCTTCCAGCATACTAGTCAGTTTAACAGATGTTAAAAGTTTATCAAGTTTGTCAAGTTCAACACTTACCATTCTGATTTCTTTTTTTTTAAGCTTTAAGGTTTTCTTTTAAGCCTTCACTTCTTTAACTCATACCTCTTGATTAGGATGTGTATCCATTCAGTGGAGCACTGGTGAGCTGCCTGTACCCATCTTTTTTGAAAGCCCATATCCTTAGCATTCCCCTCCTCAAAAGGGGTTGTAGGTGCTTTGTATGCTCGCAGACCTCTCGGGGTAATATTCAGCTGTACATACCGCTGAAGGCAAAGAATATTAGTATGTGTACTAGGCATGTGCATCAGTATGAGCAGCTTTCCCACTTAATGGTGGGGTAGTTGAAGTCAACCACCATGTGAGTGTTAGGCTGGACACTAATATTCTCCAGGGTATTTATGGACATGGAGTGTAAGTTTTGGGAAATGTATGGGAACCTATCGCAGGCTACAACCTGAACCACTGTCTTACCCAATGTCAGCTATGCCTGCAGGATCTGTAATGCAAAATGTTGGTCTACCACTCTGGAGGTGTGTGCATCGTTTATGAATATGAACATACCTCCACCGTTGGAGCTTCAGTCCACGTTCTGTAGCCAAACGTTGTGGAATTACGTATAGGCTGGTACTGCAGGGGTGCTTCCTTCTGCCTTTATCCAGGTCTCTATTACAGCAGAGATGTCATTGTTCCCCATTTTAAGGAATACTTCCAGTGAGTGAGTTTCCAGATTTAGAATTCCAGTGTGCAGCAGCATGACCCTCTGATTGGTAAGTCTTTGTAGCTGTCATATATTTCTGTATGTGTATATATATATATATATATATATATATATATATATATATATATATATGTGTGTGTGTGTGTGTGTGTGTGTGTGTGTGTGTGTGTGTGTGTGTGTGTGTGTGTGTGTGTGTGTGTGTGTGTATATGAATGTGGATGCATCTCTCTCTCTCTCTCTCTCTCTCTCTCTATATATATATATATATATATATATATATCATGTATATAGCTGTCTACATATATGCATTTCCATGCAGATATACATGTATATACAGACTACCTGACTGATTCTACAGACTGCTTTCCTTGCTGTTGGATGACTGTAGTAACTGATATGTTTTGGATGTCATCACTATTTTGTAGGGCTCAGATGGTGTAATGGTACATTGCTTTGATTATAGTTTACAAGGCCCTGGGTCCAGGACTTGGCAGGCATTACTATTTTGTTGCAAGGGAGAACAGTTCAGCTGTGAAGGATGGGATAAGGGCAATAATTACAAGAGATCCCTAATTTGGGCACATTCCCTCCATTTACACAGCCTTTGGTCAGATTTGTTGCAGTAAGAGGTTCAGAGTGTGGATCCAATGTCCGAATGCACTACATATATATATATTTATATATATATATATATATATATATATATATATATATATATAATTTATATATATGCATGCACACACACACACACACACACACACACACACACACACACACACACACACACACACACACACACACACACATATATATATATATATATATATATATATATATATATATATATATATATATATATATATATATATATATAGATATAGATAGATATATACACATGTACATTTATAAATACATTATCCCTACTGTTGAATGACTGTGCTGCATGATATGTTGGCAAAGCATCATCTGGCATATCTATAGATCAGATGGCTTAGTGGTAAATTGCTGTGGCTGAGGTGTGCAGGGTCGTGGTTCAAGACTTGCAAGGGCTGATTATTTTTCTGCTTGGCAAAACAAGGACTGTTTGATACAGAGTGATTAAAGCACTTTTAAGCAGTTGTAAGTGGATTTGTGTGGCAGTAATCAATGCTAACTTTTGGTTAAATATGGTTAAAGACAGTTAGCCTTAAAAGTGCTTAATCTGTGTAGACATATCTTAACACTGCGCAACCAGGCTTAATCCCACTTACTAGTGCTTAAAAGAGCTTACTCCCACTTTCCCCAGCACTAATTTCTTTAAAAGAAAAGAATAAAGGGGTGATAAGAAAGGGGTGAAAAGGGGCATGCAGAGGGAAAGACAATAGGGAAAGTAGCTAGGGATGTGCAGGACAGGTGCAGGGAATGTGCATAGCTGTCCATTTGTTCTACAGCAACAGCTGGGCATATATACTGCATTTGGAGGTATATTTGGACACTCAAACCCCTGAGAGAGGGGTGAGGACAAAAATAATGTGTTGTGAAGCTGATTAGACCAGATTACATGTGTCCAGTGGACATGTGTGCAAAATGGACAGCTATGTATGGGGCAAGATTTTTTTTTTGGGAACAGATTGACCTTTTTTTTTTAAGGTGAGAGTGGGATGTTGGGGAAGGATAGTAGGTACATTTGGGGAGGTAGGTTGGGTAGGAAGACAGACAAGACAGACAAGACAGCATATAGGGGTGGCATATGACACATGTGGGGTGTAAACATCTTGGATGGGGAGGGGTGTTTGGAAAGCCCATGAGCCCTCAAATGCTCTTGAAGGTGGCTGTGCTGGGTGTTGAGCAGGAGGGGGAGGTTGACCCTCAAGCAGGTGTAGCAGATCTCCAAACTCCTTTCAGAGCTCGCTACACACCAATCCCTGGACCTGGCTTCAGGTGACAGTATCTTCTCAGCGCCCGCTCCCTGAGGGTGAAATGAACTCTATCCCCTGTGGCAGTTCCATGTGAAGGTGATGCAGAACCAGCAGATGAGGAGTTCCAAGGGTGGGTCCCAGATGTGTTGGGGCCTTGTGCCATGGCCAGATGAGGTGAGAAAGGTGGGTCTGCTGGGACCGGCCTTCCCAAATGTGCTATGGTGTTGCAGTTTTGGAACATATGTGGGTTAGTAATAGTCAATATAATCTAGGATTAGTTATAATAGCATGCATAGATATTCCCATTAACGCAAAACAGATTTTGAACAGTTGCATAGCAAACAGAACACATGCATATATGGAACCACAGTGGCCATTACAACGGCATGCAGGTTACATTGATAGCAACAGGCCACCAATTATAGTATTTCAACATGGAACATTAATAGAAACACATTTCAATATTTGTTGAATAATAGACATATGTCCCAACAGTAGATTTGGTATAAAACATACCCATTGATTTGTGTGGTTAGATTATTGTTGCAGATATGATGTTGGGGGAGATCTCAATTAACAACTTGTATATCCTTGCAATACTCACAACTTTAATGATCATTGCTCTAATCTTTACTCTACAGGTATTATTACAATACCCTATGGCCTTGGTTTGGGCAGTGGTATGTTTGTACACAGTGTATACTTCAACCGTCTTATAGCTACATTCTTCTTCTCTTACCTAGTAGACCTGTTGGGGGGATGTTTGTTAACACTACCTGACTGTTTCTGCACATATTCCCAGATTACTATGCATACAGCTTACAACCAGTCCCAGGATTTGAACCATGGCTGTTTCTGCTAAAAATACAATTTGTGTTTCATCAGATTGAACTATTGAGAAACTGATGTCTCTTCCTTCAGTGTTTTCTAAGTCTCTCTTGGTTGTACAATCTGACTTTGTAACTACAACATTCTTATACAGACATGCCTAGATATATTTTTTATGTAGCACAGTGTGGGTCACAGTGGTTGACACAACATTACTATTCAGATATCAGATTGTGGTGAATGCAACATGTCAAGCCATACAATACCAGAATGAACACAACCAGTCCAGGATTTGGACCTTTATTGCCAGGCAGTTACAGTTCTCTTACCTGAAAGACCTGTGTGAGGAATGTTTAACACTACCTAACTGTTTCTAGATGTATTCCCAAAATCCTAGTTAAAATTATGCATATAGCTTGCTGTCACTCCCAGGATTCAAACCGTGGTTGTGTCTGCTAAAAATACAATTTGTGTTTCATCAGAGTGAACTATTGAGAAACTGATTTCTCTTCCTTCAGTGTTTTCTAAGTCTCTCTTGGTTGTACAATCTGACTTTGAAACTACAACATTCTTATACAGGCATTCTAGACATATTTTTATGTAGCACAGTGTGGTAAACATCGGTTAACACAACATTACTATTCAGATATCAGATCTTGGTGAATGCAACATGTCAGGCCATACATTACCAAAGTAAACACAACCAGTCCAGGATTTAGAACTTTATTGCAGGCAGTTACACTTTTATTTAAATATGACCTATATGGGACTATTACTGTCATATTGTCTGGTTTATTCAGTACAAACCATACACATTTTTATACTGCCAGGTGACATTTTACTCCTTTATATTTATTTGGTATGACTACTACAAGCAGGATTGTTACTCACCAGCCTCACGACGCAGCATTTGCAGCCTGCTGGCATGAACTTCCTGGTTCACAGCCCACTCAGCTGTAGCTGTAATGAAAATAGAGAAACATTTATGCATACCTATCCATCACAGGCTGGACTTCGGTAAACTGTTATTGTTATGAATGCTTACACACTGCTGGGACATTTTCTCTCTGTCTTGTTTCTTGGACCCACTGTTCCAAGAGCTCCCTCTTCCTCCATTTCAAGTCAGCGTGGTGGTGCTTGACCTGCTGACCAGTCCGTGGGATACCAGTGGCACTGGTGAGATCATGGGTGAGACTTTCCCAGGCTTCAACTTTATATTGGGAGCCCTGTAGTAGTCTCACATCATAGTTTTTACCAGGATTCCTGCCATGACCTTGAACTCCTGTATGCGCCAACGCTGCACCCGAAAGCACATGCCCTCTCTGGCACCTGCCATGCTGCCTACAGTGGGGAGCTGCAAACAGTTATGAGCTGTATTCCTACCTGCAGGGTTTAAATACAGCCAATTTCCCACCCTTTGCTGTAATTGGATGGTTTTGAATATGTTGAACTAAGTTAAGCTATGGGCAAACCTGCTTAGCTAAGGTTGGCAGTGCTTAAAGGGGCAGGTGCTGAGCACACTTTACCAGTGCACACATCTACTTAGCTACAGTGCTTCCTGCTTAGCATTTACATTTCAGCAATGCTTACAGTGCCTCAGTTGAGTTTTGCATAATGTAGCATTATTTACCTTTCATTTTTTGGACTATAGTCATGGTAGGATTCATTTATCATTTAGCATAGCTTATGATATGTATGTTGACCTTCCACAACATCCCCCTATGTGCTTTTCTGATATGTTACATTTTGTGTGACTGCATGTATGGGACACCTGTGTTTATGTGGGGGTTTCACAGTACACTGACAACTCACATCTGGCCCTAATACACTGCTTTGGTTGGGAAATATAAGTTACTTACTACATAAATATACTAAAATATTACATTTGTGGTGATTTTACATACAAAACAGAATTAGCTGTAGTGGGGCTAGAACCCTGACTGAGTACATGCAAAGCATGTACTCAAGCTACCATGCTATTGCACTATTGCTGACAGTGGCTGTCTATTGCTATTTAAATTATTGGGCCATTTAAGCTGGCCAAAGCATAGCTAAACAATGGGCAGACCCGCACTGCTGATGTGAAAAAAAAACATTACGGACACTTTTTTTAAATATCACTCTTACAAACTTAGTCATTAGAATAACAAGTTTTGCATTTGCATGTATTTTCTGAAGGGTATGACATCTAAAACTTAGTTCTGTCATTATTTTCTAACTTCATACTTTAATGATATGCCTCTACTTTGGCAGTGGCCACTTATTTATTTCACGGCTGTACACTATACAGCAGGAATATGGGCATTCTCTGGGGATCTCTCATGTTGGGGGTTTACATTTTGTGAAAAGAGTGATCTCACTCTTTTTATATTGCAGTACAGTAATCCTGATGTGCAGGGGGCATGTATATTATGAGAGCACTGCTCTCAGACAGGGCCCCTGCTCTCATACACATTTCTGTGTATGTATTGCAGCACGGCAGTTCGCCTTCATGTATATGCATGGAGCGCTGCCACGCTGCTCCTGTGTAGGCCCTTCCATGCAGGAATAGGCTATTCCTGCACAGAAGTTTGCTGAATCCTTGGGATAGTGTTGCTACCTTCCCTTAAAATGTGTGTGAATAAAGTGCACTCCCAAATGTTCTTAAGTGTTACACATTATGTTAACCTATGGCACCTAGAACAATACATAATCAAAGATGTAACTTATGCTTTTAAGCCAAAATTTAGAAATGATGTAATTGTAGGCTATAATACTTGCAATGTCAATGGTGCAATTGTCAGTACACTTACTTTTCAGTGGAAGAGGGCCTATAAGGCTGTGGGTTTTAATTCCACAACAGGTAATTGGGTTTCTTGCATTGCATTATTGGGGAGGGGGTGCTGTATTCCTTCAGATGAGATGTTAAACTAAGGTTTTATCTGCTTCAGTTGATGGTAGATGTTAAACTAAGGCTTCATCTGCTTCAGTTGATGGCAGATCAGTTGGATACAAAAGATCCCACGGCACCTATTGAAAGGAGTAGGGGAATGTCCTGGCCAAATTTCTTCTACTAGCAGCAATACTACAACTATGGGACTATCCAGAAACAATAATGGGACCAACCTGGTCAATAAAGGAAAAATAAATAATCCAAATCTTGGTATGAATGCAGAGAATGTTGTTCTGTGCATGAGTATAGGCAATGTCCTTTTAAATGTGCCTTATGTCTAGAAAATTCACAAGCTAAAGTAAAAAGTTAATTGAATGTAATGATTAGCAATAAGAAGTGAATTATCACTTATCGCGTATATAAGAAGGGTGGGGAGTAAGATGCTTAACTCATCGTTCAGTGTGAGGTACAACAGGGGCTTTACCCAAAGATTCAACACCTGTGCAGTTCAACAAACCCAAATGGGGCTTCTTTTAGATGTGACCTAGGACTAAACTTAGGTAAAAATTACTTTCCATTTGCTAAAGTAGAAGAAAAGGAGTGACAAAGTTTGCAACAGTTACTTTTTATAAAAACAGAAGTTTGCTGCCTGGGGGAGTGTATAGAACTTAAGGACAGCAATAGCCCTAAAGTTCTATTTCTTCTGTTTGCAGAAAGCCAAAGTGAACTCTAGTTTTGGCATTTTTTTACATAGATCAAATATGATAAACTTGTGTTTTACATAAATCTTGCCTCTACTGTCTTTTTGCAGATTGACACACACACACACACACACACACACACACACACACACACACACACACACACGTCTATCTATCTATCTATCTATCTATCTATCTATCTATCTACACATGCGTGTGTGTGTGTGTGTGTGTGTGTGTGTGTGTGTGTGTAATGTATAAATAAAAAGATAAAAAGATAATGGATATACAGTCAGAGAGTGAGGGCACAAGGATACTTATTTCTATAATGTTGTCTTCTTGTTAGCTCTCGGTAAGCTGAAAGACATTCTGTATTGCCTGAGGACCTGCAGGCATCTTTTGAGGTTTCTTTCCCTTTCTGTCTGCATAGTTCTTTCTAAATAAATCACCAGCTCTTGCTGTGAAGATTTCTCTGGGATAGAACATAGCCTGGATGTACCAGGCTCCAGCTGACCCGGCATGGAACCAAAAGTAAATGTTTTAACATGCAACTTCATTGTGCTGATGTTTTTACTGTTTGTTCTCTGTGTCCTATAAATCGGACTTCTGTACTGTGACAGCCCTGCTGCCCCATTTTGACAAGTATTGTATTATTGATCAATGCAGTACATAAAAACATAAAGCTTTTCATTATCTGAGCTGTGGATACTGGAGTAGTATTTATATCAGTAAGAATCTGTTATTGCTTATTTTAAATAGCTACATGGGGGGGGGGGTTGTAAATTAAAAATGTGTGGTAGGGCACAACTCAGATGATAAAAACATGTACCCTCAAGAAAATAGTTTATATTTTGTCATATAAAAAGAAAAATAAATAAATAACACTAATATATTGTGTGACAGCTCACTTAACTTACAATATTGAATCAGAAACATTATGTTTTATCAGCTGTGGTTGAGCCTGGATACTGCAGTAAATGAAGGAGGACTAATCAACCTGAAAAAAAGTTTTCATTCCAAGAGAATCTTCTCAAAAGTAGGGTTTCCCAAAAAACAGCAAGGAAAGTAATTTAACAGTTGGGAGTTTTTAAAGAAAGTTAGTCTATAAAGGAAATGTTTGTTAACCATTTCTTATAGTAGGTGCTCATTTCCATTACTGACACATTTGCTATTCTGCTATGAGTGCTATTTTATCTATAATCAGAATAATAGTCAGACAAGTTACATCTTTGTTTAAAACTGAAACTCGCAATTGTGCTGTTTGTATCCACTCTGAACAGTAAAGTTAAAAGAACTGAAGAGAAAGATTATTTTTTCCTAACAAAATTTCCTTAATAAATAGATTTTAGAGATACAGCACATGGGTACAAACTATTTCTCTAAGAAAATGTGTTTTACTGTATGCCTTTATTTTTAGAATGGCATCTCTTAGGTATAGTTAATAAAAATATTTGATAGTAGAAAGGTGGAGAGAACTTAGTTTTTTTTTTTATGAATGTGGTCCATGTTCATAGGTTCATAGGTTGGTAATAGGCTATCGGCCCTAGGACCTATACAAGCCTAGCCATAGCAAATCCCTGGCTATTTCTTCAAACAGTATTTACTTCCCTGGACCCCTGTCTAGCAGGGCATCTGACATGATCTCCATGGTAAATTTTCTATCCCCTTTCTCCCTGTGTAGACTCATGCTGTGCTCTGGTGTTGTCAGCCAGACTGATGCCCAGTGTGAATGTGCAGACATACTTATGCCCAGTGTGATGTGCAGACATATTTATGCCCAGTGTGCATGTGCAGACATGTTTATGCCCAGTGTGATGTGCAGAAATATTTATTCCCAGTGTGAATGTACAGACCTATTGATTCCCAGTGTGAATGTGCAGACCTATTGATGCCCAGTGTGAATGTGCAGACATATTGATGCCCAACATCAATGTGCAGACATATGGATGCCCAGTGTGAATGTGCAGACATATTTATGCCCAGTGCAAATGTGCAGACCTATTGATGCCCAGTGCAAATGTGCAGACCTATTGAAGCCCAGTGCGAATGTGCAGACATATTGATGCCCAGTGTGAATGTGCAGACATATTGATGCCCAGTGTGAATGTGCAGACATGTTTATGCTGAGTGTAAATGTGCAGACATGAAGATGCCTAGTGTAAATGTGCAGACATGAAGATGCCCAGTGGGAATGTGCAGACATGTTTATGCTAAGTGGAAATGTGCAGACATGAAGATGCCTAGTGTAAATGTGCAGACATGAAGATGCCAAGTGGGAATGTGCAGAAATATTTATGCCCGGTGTGAATTTGCAGACATATTGATGCCCAATGTGAATGTGCAGACATGTTTATTCCCAGAGTGAATGTGCAGACATAATGATGCTCAGCGTGATGGACAGACATGTTTATGCCCATTGGGAATTTGCAGACATATTAATGCCCAATGGGAATGTGCAGACATATGGATGCCCAGTGTGAATGTGCAGACATATCAATGTACAGTTTGAATGTGCAGACATATTTATGCCCAATGTGAATGTGCAGACACGTTTATGCCCAGAGTGAATGTGCACACAAAATGATGCCCAGTGTGATGTGCAGACATATTGATTTCCACTGCAAATGTGCAGACATGTCATTGTACAACGTGAATGTGTAGACATATTTATGCCCAGCATGATGTGCAGACATATCAGTGCCCATTGTGAATGTGCAGACATATCAATGCTCAGTGTAAACGTGCAGACATATTTATGCCCAATGTGAATGTGTAGACATGTTTATGCCCAGTGTGAATGTGCAGACATAATGATGCCTGGTGTGATGTGTAGACATATTTATGCCCAATGGGAATGTGCAGACATATTTATGCCCAGTGTGAATGTGCAGACATGTTGATGCCCAGTGTGAATGTGGACCCAGTGTGATGTGCAAAGATATTGATGCCCGGTTTGAATGTGCAGACGTATTTATGCCCAGTGTGAATGTGCAGACTTATTTATGCCCAGTGTGAATGTTCACACATATTGATGCCCAGAGTGAATGTGCAGACATATTTATGCCCAGTGTGATGTGCAGACATATCAATGCCCATTGTGAATATGCAAACATATCAATGCCCAATGTAAATGTGCAGACATGTTTATGTCCAGTGTGAATATGCAGACATGTTTATGTCCAGTGTGAATGTGCAGACATGTTTATGCCCAGTGTAAATTTGCAGACATAATGATGCCAAGTGGGAATGTGCAGACATATTTATGCCCAATGCGAAAGTGCAGACATGTTTATGCCCAGTGTTAATGTGCAGACATAATGATGCCCAGTGTGATGTGCAGACATATTTATGCCCAATGAGAATGAGCAGACATATTTATGCCCAGTGTGAATGTGCAGACTTATTTAGGCCCAGTGTGAATGTTCACACATATTGATGCCCATTGTGAATGTGCAGACATGTTTATGCCCAGTGTGAATGTGCAGACATATTTATGCCCAGTGCGAATATACAGACATGTTGATGCCCAGTGTGAATGTGCAGACATGAAGATGCCTAGTGTAAATGTGCAGACATGAAGATGCCCAGTGGGAATGTGCAGAAATATTTATGCCCGGTGTGAATTTGCAGACATATTGATGCCCAGCGTGATATGCAGACATATTGATGCCCAGTGTGAATGTGCAGACATATTGATGCCCAGCATGATATGCAGACATATCAATGCCCATTATGAATGTGCAGACATATTGATGCCCAGTGTAAATGTGCAGACATGTTTATGGCCAGAGTAAATATGCAGACATGTTTATGTCCAGTGTGAATGAGCAGACATATTTATGCCCAATGGGAATGTGCAGACATATTGATGCCCAGTGTGAATGTGCAGACATATTGATGCCCAGTGTGAATGTGCAAGACATATTTAGGCCCAATGTGAATGTGCAGACATGTTTATGCCCAGTGTGAATGTGCAGACATAATGATGCCCAGTGTGATGTGCAGACATAATGATGCCCATTGTGATGTGCAGACATATTTATACCCAATGGGAATGTGCAGACATATTGATGCCAAGTGTGAATGTGCAGACATATCAGTGTACAATGTGAATGTGCAGACATATTTATGCCCAGTGTGAATGTGGACACATATTAATGTCAAGCATGATATGCAGAGATATTGATCCCTAGTGTGAATGTGCAGATGTAGTTATGCCTGATGTGAATGTGAAGACTTATTTATGACCATTGTGAATGTGCACACATATTGAGGCCCATTGTGAATGTGCAGACATAATGATGCCCGGTGTGAATCTGCAGACATATTTATGCTCATTGCAAAAATACAGACATATTAATGCCCAGTTTGGATGTACTAACATATTGAAGCCCAGTGTAAATGTGCAGACATATTGGTGCCCGGTGTGAATGTGCAGACATATTTATGCCAAATACAAATGTGCAGATGTATTTATGCCCAGTGTGAATGTGCAGACATATTTATGCCCAGTGTGAATGTGCAGACATATTTATGCCTGGCGTGAATGTGTAGACATATTGATGCCCAATGTGAGTGTGCAGACATATTGATGCCCAATGTGAATGTGCAGACATGTTTATACCCAGAGTAAATGTGCAGATATAATGCCCCGTGTGATGGGCAGATATATTTATGTGCATTGGGAATGTGCAGACATACTGATGTCTGGTGTGAGTGTGCAAACATATTTATGCCCAGTGTGAATGTGCAGAAATGTTTATTCCCAGTGTAAATTTGCAGACATAATGATGCCCAGTGGGAATGTGCAGACATATTTATGCCCAATGCGAATGTGCATACATGTTTATGCCCAGTGTGAATGTGCAGACATAATGATGCCCAGTGTGATGTGCAGACATATTTGTGCCCAATGTGAATGTGCAGACATATTTATGCCCGGTGTGAATGTGCAGCCATATTTATGCCCAGTGCAAATATACAGACATGTTGATGCCCAGTGTGAATGTACCAACATATTGATGCCCAGTGTGAATGTGCAGACATATTGATGCCTAGTGTAAATGTGCAGACATATTTATGCCCAGCGTGATGTGCAGACATATCAGTGCCCATTGTGAATGTGCAAACATATCGATGCCCAATGTAAATGTGCAGACATGTTTATTTCCAGTGTAAATATGCAGACATGTTTATGTCCAGTGTGAATGTGCAGACATAGTTATGCCCAATGAGAATGTGCAGACATATTGATGCCCAGTGTGAATGTGCAGACATATTGATGCCCAGTGTGAATGTGCAGACATATTTATGCCCAATGTGAATGTGCAGACATGTTTATGCCCAGTGTGAATTTGCAGACATAATGATGTCCAGTGTGATGTGCAGACATAATGATGCCCATTGTGATGTGCAGACATATTTATGCCCAATGGGAATGTGCAGACATATTGATGCCCGGTGTGAATGTGCAGACATATTTATGCTCAGTGCGAAAATACAGACATATTAATGCCCAGTTCGAATGTACTAACATATTGATGCCCAGTATGAATGTGCAGACATATTGATGCCCGGTGTGAATGTGCAGACATATTTATGCCCCAGTGCGAATGTGCAGATGTATTTATGCCCAGTGTGAATGTGCAGACATATTTATGCCCAGTGTGAATGTGCAGACATATTTATGCCCAGTGTGAATGTGCAGACATATTTATGCCTGGCATGAATATGCAGACATATTGATGCCCAATGGGAATGCGCAGACATATGGATGCCCAGTGTGAATGTGCAGACATATCAATGTATAATGTGAATGTGCAGACATATGGATGCCCAGTGTGAATGTGCAGACATGTTTATGCCCAGTGTAAATGTGCAGACATAATGCCCAGTGTGATGGGCAGATATATTTATGCCCATTGAGAATGTGCAGACATACTGATGTCCAGTGCGATTGTGCAGACATGTTTATGCCCAGTGTGAATGTGCAGATATATCATTGTACAATGTGAATGTGTAGACATATTGATGCCCAGTGTGAAATTGCAGACATATTTATGCCCAGCGTGATGTGCAGACATATCAATCCCCACTGTGAATGTGCAGACCTATTGATGCCCAGTGTAAACGTGCAGACATGTTTATGCAAAATGTGAATGTGCAGACATGTTTATGCCCAGTGTAAATGTGCCGACATAATGATACCCAATCGGATTGTGAAGACATATTTATGTCCAGTGTGAATATGCAGACATATCAATGTAAAAAAAATTACCAAACTCTATACTGTTTCTTTATTTATATATATATTTTTTTCTTTTTTCTCTTTTTTCTCTCACATATTGTTTGTTCTCAGTGTATTATCTTAGCTTAATCCTACTATAAGACTCTATACTAGCCTTTCTCGTGTACAATCTGAATAATGTATTATAACTCGTATTACTATTGTATATATTGTACTATTTGTTACTGCCTATGCTTGGAGCTCTTCTACCTGGGCCTCTATTAAAAATGGACATATATCCAGTTAGACTAGCCCAGTCAACAAATGTAAAATAAAATAAATACATAAAATATGCAATGTGAATGTGCAGACATATTAATACCCAATGTGAATGTGCAGTCATGTTTATGCCTAGTGTGAATGTGCAGACATATTGATGCCCAGTGTGAATGTGCAGACATATTTATGCACAATGTGAATGTGCAGACATGTTTATGCCCAGTGTGAATTTGCAGACATAATGATGCCCAGTGTGATGTGCAGACATAATGATGCCCATTGTTATGTGCAGACATATTTATGCCCAATGGGAATGTGCAGACATATTGAAGCCCGGTGTGAATGTGCAGACATATTTATGCTCAGTGCGAAAATACAGACGTATTAATGCCCAGTTTGAATGTACTAACATATTGATGCCCAGTATGAATGTGCAGACATATTGATGCCCAGTGTGAATGTGCAGACATGTTGATGCCCGGTGTGAATGTGCAGACATATTTATGCCCCAGTGCGAATGTGCAGATGTATTTATGCCCAGTGTGAATGTGCAGACATATTTATGCCCAGTGTGAATGTGCAGACATATTTATGCCTGGCATGAATATGCAGACATATTGATGCCCAATGGGAATGTGCAGACATATGGATGCCCAGTGTGAATGTGCAGACATATCAATGTATAATGTGAATGTGCAGACATATGGATGCCCAGTGTGAATGTGCAGACATGTTTATTTCCAGTGTAAATGTGCAGACATAATGCCCAGTGTGATGGGCAGATATATTTATGCCCATTGAGAATGTGCAGACATACTGATGTCCGGTCCGAATGTGCAGACATGTTTATGCCCAGTGTGAATGTGCAGATATATCATTGTACAATGTGAATGTGTAGACATATTGATGCCCAGTGTGAAATTGCAGACATATTTATGCCCAGCGTGATGTGCAGACATATCAATCCCCACTGTGAATGTGCAGACCTATTGATGCCCAGTGTAAATGTGCAGACATGTTTATGCAAAATGTGAATGTGCAGACATGTTTATGCCCAGTGTAAATGTGCCGACATAATGATACCCAGTCGGATTCTGAAGACATATTTACGCCCAGTGTGAATATGCAGACATATCAATGTAAAAAAAATTACCAAACTCTATACTGTTTCTTTATTTATATATATATATTTTTTTCTTTTTTCTCTTTTTTTCTCTCATATATTGTTTGTTCTCAGTGTATTATCTTAGCTTAATCCTACTATAAGACTCTATTTCTTTTTTCTCTTTTTTTCTCTCATATATTGTTTGTTCTCAGTGTATTATCTTAGCTTACTCCTACTATAAGACTCTATACTAGCCTCTCTCGTGTACAATCTGAATAATGTATTATAACTCATGTTACTATTGTATATATTGTACTATTTGTTACTGCCTATGCTTGGAGCTCTTCTACCTGGGCCTGTATTAAAAATGGACATATATCCAGTTAGACTAGCCCAGTCAACAAATGTAAAATAAAATAAATACATAAAATATGCAATGTGAATGTGCAGACATAATAATACCCAATGTGAATGTGCAGTCATGTTTATGCCTAGTGTGAATGTGCAGACATAATGATGCCCAGTGTGATGTGCAGACATATTTATCCCCAATGGGAATGTGCAGACATATTGATGCCCGGTGTGAATGTGCAAACATATTTATGCCCAGCTTGACGTGCAGACATATCAATGCCCATTGTGAATATGCAAACATATCAATGCCCAGTGTAAATGTGCAGACATGTTTATGTCCAGTGTGAATATGCAGACATGTTTATGTCCAGTGTGAATGTGCAGACATATTTATGCCCAGTGTGAATGTGCAGACATATTTATGCCCAGTGTGAATGTGCAGACATGTTTATGCCCAGTGTAAATTTGCATACATAATGATGCCCAGTGGGAATGTGCAGACATATTTATGCCCAGTGTGAATGTGCACACATAATGATGCCCAGTGTGATGTGCTGACATATTTATGCCCAAAGTGAATGTGCAGACATATTTATGCCCAGTGTGAATGTACAGACTTATTTAGGCCAAGTGTGAATGTTCACACATATTGATGCCCATTGTAAATGTGCAGACATGTTTATGCCCAGTGTGAATATGCAGACATGTTGATGCCCGGTGTGAATGTGCAGACATATTTATGCCCAGTGTGAATATACAGACATGTTGATGCCTGGTGTGAATGTACGAACATATTGATGCCCAGTGTGAATGTACAGACATATTGATGCCCAGTGTGAATGTGAAGACATATTCATGCCCAGCGTAATGAGCAGACATATCAATGCCCATTGTGAATGTGCAGACATATCGATGCCCAGTGTAAATGTGCAGATATGTTTATAGCCAGTGTAAATCTTCAGACATGTTTATGTCCAGAGTGAATGTGCAGACATATTTATGCCCAATGGGAATGTGAAGACATGTTGATGCCCAGTGTGAATGTGCAGATATATTTATGCCCAATGTGAATGTGGACACATATTTATGTCCAGCATGATATGCAGAGATATTGATCCCTAGTGTGAATGTGCAGACGTATTAATGCCAGATGTGAATGTGCAGACTTATTAATGTGCAGACATATTGATGCCCAGTGTGAATGTGCAGACATATCAGTGTACAATGTGAATGTGCAAACATATTTACGCCCAGTGTGAATGTGGACACATATTTATGTCCAGCATGATATGCAGAGATATTGATCCCTCGTGTGAATGTGCAGACGTATTAATGCCAGATGTGAATGTGCAGACTTATTAATGTGCACACATATTGATGCCCATTGTGAATGTGCAGACATATTGATGCCCAGTGTGAATGTGCAGACATATTTATGCCTAATGTGAATGTGCAGACATGTATATGCCCAGTGTGAATGTGCAGACATAATGATGCCCGGTGTGATGTGCAGACATATTTATCCCCAATGGGAATGTGCAGACGTATTGATGCCCAGTGTGAATGTGCAGACTTATTTATGCCCAGTGTGAATGTTCACACATATTGATGCCCGGTGTGAATGTGCAGAGATATTTATGCCCAGCGTGATGTGCAGACATATCAATGCCCATTGTGAATATGCAGACATATCAATGCCCAGTGTAAATGTGCAGACATGTTTATGTCCAGTGTGAATATGCAGACATGTTTATGCCCAGTGTAAATTTGCATACATAATGATGCCCAGTGGGAATGTGCAGACATTTATTGCCAATGTGAATGTGCAGACATATGTATGCCTAGTGTGAATGTGCAGACTTATTTATGCCCAGTGTGAATCTTCACACATATTGATGCCCATTGTGAATGTGCAGAAATGTTTATGCCAGTGTGAATGGTGCAGACATGTTTCTGCCCGGTGTGAATATGCAGAAATATTTATGCCCAGTGCGAATATACAGACATGTTGATGCCCAGTGTCAATGTACCAACTAATTGATGCCCAGTGTGCATGTGCAGACATATTGATGCCCAGTGTAAATGTGCAGACATATTTATGCCCAGCGTGATGTGCAGACATATCAATGCCCATTGTGAATGTGCAGACATATCGATGGCCAGTGTAAATGTGCAGACATGTTTATTTCCAGTGTAAATATGCAGACATGTTTATGTCCAGTGTGAATGTGCAGACATAGTTATGCCCAATGAGAATGTGCAGACATATTTATGCCCAATGAGAATGTGCAGACATGTTTATGCCCAGTGTGAATGTGCAGACATAATGATGTCCATTGTGATGTGCAGACATATTGATGCCCAGTGTGAATGTGCAGACATATCAGTGTACAATGTGAATGTGCAGACATATTTATGCCCAGTGTGAATGTGGTAACATATTTATGTCCAGCATGATATTCAGAGATATTGATCCCTAGTGTGAATGTGCAGACGTATTTATGCCCGATGTGAATGTGCAGACTTATTTATGCCCAGTGTGAATGAGCACACATATTGATGCCCATTGTGAATGTGCAGACATATTGATGCCCGGTGCCAACGTGCAGACATATTTATGCTCAGTGCGAAAATACAGACATATTAATGCCCGGTTTGAATCTACTAACATATTGATGCCCAGTGTGAATGTGCAGACATACTGATGCCTGGTGTGAATGTGCAGACATATTTATGCCCAGTGCGAATGTGCAGATGTATTTATGCCCAGTGTGAATGTGCAGACATATTTATGCCCAGTGCAAATGTGCAGATGTATTTATGCCCAGTGTGAATGTGAAGACATATTGATGCCCACTGTGAATGTGCAGACATATTTATGCCCAATGTGAATGTGGACACATATTTATGTCCAGCATGATATGCAGAGATATTGATCCCTAGTCTGAATGTGCAGACGTATTTATGCCCGATGTGAATGTGCAGACATATTGATGCCCAGTGTGAATGTGCAGACATATCAGTGTACAATGTGAATGTGCAAACATATTTATGCCCAGTGTGAATGTGGACATATATTTATGTAAAACATGATATGCAGAGATATTGATCCCTCATGTGAATGTGCAGACGTATTTATGCCAGATGTGAATGTGCAGACTTATTTATGCCCTGTATGAATGTGCACACATATTGATGCCCAGTGTGAATGTGCAGACATATTCATGCCCAGTGTGAATGTGCAGACATAATGATGCCCAGTGTGATGTGCTGACATATTTATGCCCAGCGTGATGTGCAGACATATCAATGCCCATTGTGAATGTGCAGACATATCGATGCCCAGTGTAAATGTGCAGACATGTTTATTTCCAGTGTAAATATGCAGACATGTTTATGTCCAGTGTGAATGTGCCGACATAGTTATGCCCAATGAGAATGTGCAGACATATTGATGCCCAGTGTGACTGTGCAGACATGTTTATGTCCAGTGTGAATGTGCAGACATATTTATGCCCAGTCTGAATGTGCAGACATGTTTATGCGCAGTGTAAATGTGCCGACATAATGATACCCAGTCGGAAAGTGAAGACATATTTATGCCCAGTGTGAATATGCAGACATATCAATGTAAAAAAAAAATTATATATATATATATACATATATATAAAATATATATATATATTTTCTTTTTTGTCTCCCATATATTGTTTGTTGGTATATTATCTTAGCTTAATCCTACTATAAGACTCTATACTAGCCTCTCTCATGTACAATCTGAATAATGTATTATAACTCGTGTTACTATTGTATATATTGTATCATTTGTTACTGCCTATGCTTGGAGCTTTTCTACCTGGGCCTCTATTAAAAATGGACATATATCCAGTTAGACTAGCCCAGTCAACAAATGTAAAATAAAATAAATAAATATAATGTGCAATGTGAATGTGCAGACATATTGATACCCAATGTGAATGTGCAGACATGTTTATGCCTAGTGTGAATGTGCAGACATAATGATGCCCGGAGTGATGTGCAGACATATTTATCCCCAATGGAAATGTGCAGACATATTGATGCCCAGTGTGAATGTGCAGACATGTTTATGCCCAGTGTGAATGTTCACACATATTGATGCCCGGTGTGAATGTGCAGACATATTTATGCCCAGCTTGACGTGCAGACATATCAATGCCCAGCTTGACGTACACACATATCAATGCCCGTTGTGAATATGCAAACATATCAATGCCCAGTGTAAATGTGCAGACATGTTTATGTCCAGTGTGAATATGCAGACATGTTTATGTCCAGTGTGAATGTGCAGACATATTTAGGCCCAGTGTGAATGTGCAGACATGTTTATGCCCAGTGTAAATTTGCATACATAATGATGCCCAGTGGGAATGTGCAGACATATTTATGCCCAGTGTGAATGTGCACAAATAATGATGCCCAGTGTGATGTGCTGACATATTTATGCCCAAAGTGAATGTGCAGACATATTTATGCCCAGTGTGAATGTGCAGACTTATTTAGGCCCAGTGTGAATAATCACACATATTGATGCCCATTGTAAATGTGCAGACATGTTTATGCCCAGTGTGAATGTGCAGACATGTTGATGCCCGGTGTGAATGTGCAGACATATTTATGCCCGGTGTGAATATATAGACATGTTGATGCCTGGTGTGAATGTACGAACATGTTGATGCCTGGTGTGAATGTACGAACATATTGATGCCCAGTGTGAATGTGCAGACATATTGATGCCCAGTGTGAATGTGCAGACATATTTATGCCCAACGTAATGTGCAGACATATCAATGCCCATTGTGAATGTGCAGACATATCGATGCCCAGTGTAAATGTGCAGATATGTTTATAGCCAGTGTAAATATGCAGACATGTTTATGTCCAGAGTGAATGTGCAGACATATTTATGCCCGATGGGAATGTGAAGACATATTGATGCCCAGTGTGAATGTGCAGACATATTTATGCCCAATATTAATGTGGACACATATTTATGTCTAGCTTGATATGCAGAGATATTGATCCCTAGTGTGAATGTGCAGACGTATTTATGCCTGATGTGAATGTGCAGACATATTGATGCCCAGTGTGAATGTGCACACATATCAGTGTACAATGTGAATGTGCAAATATATTTATGCCCAATGTGAATGTGGACACATATTTATGTCCAGCATGATATGCAGAGATATTGATCCCTCGTGTGAATGTGCAGACGATTTATGCCAGATGTGAATGTGCAGACTTATTTATGCCCATTGTGAATGTGCAGACATATTGATGCCCATTGTGAATGTGCAGACATATTGATGCCCATTGTGAATGTGCAGACATATTGATGCCCATTGTGAATGTGCAGTCATATTGATGCCCAGTGTGAATGTGCAGACATATTGATGCCCAGTGTGAATGTGCAGACATATTTATGCCCAATGTGAATGTGCAGACGTATATGCCCAGTGTGAATGTGCAGACATATTTATCCCCAATGGGAATGTGCAGACATGTTGATGCCCAGTGTGAATGTGCAGACTAATTTATGCCCAGTGTGAATGTTCACACATATTGATGCCAGTGTGAATGTGCAGAGATATTTATGCCCAGCGTGATGTGCAGACATATCAATGCCCATTGTGAATATGCAGACATATCAATGCCCAGTGTAAATGTGCAGACATGTTTATGTCCAGTGTGAATATGCAGACATGTTTATGCCCAGTGTAAATTTGCATACATAATGATGCCCAGTGGGAATGGGCAGACATTTATGCCCAATGTGAATATGCAGACATGTTTATGCCCAGTGTGAATGTGCAGACATAATGATGCCCAGTGTGATGTGCTGACATATTTATGCCCAATGTGAATGTGCAGACATATTTATGCCCAGTGTGAATGTGCAGACTTATTTAGGCCCAGTGTGAATGTTCACACATATTGATGCCCATTGTGAATGTGCAGACATGTTTATGCCAGTGTGAATGTGCAGACATGTTGACGCCCGGTGTGAATGTGCAGAAATATTTATGCCCAGTGCGAATATACAGACATGTTGAAGCCCAGTGTCAATGTACCAACATATTGTTGCCCAGTGTAAATGTGCAGACCTGTTTATTTCCAGTGTAAATATGCAGACATGTTTATGTCCAGTGTGAATGTGCAGACATAGTTATGCCCAATGAGAATGTGCAGACATATTGATGCCCAATGTGAATGTGCAGACATGTTTATGCCCAGTGTGAATGTGCAGACATATTTATGCCCAATCTGAATGTGCAGACATGTTTATGCGCAGTGTAAATGTGTCGACATAATGATACCCAGTCGGAATGTGAAGATATATTTATGCCCAGTGTGAATATGCAGACATATCAATGTAAAAAAAAATTATATATATATATATATTTTTTTTTCTCTTTTGTCTCTCATATATTGTTTGTTCTCGGTATATTATCTTAGCTTAATCCTACTATAAGACTCTATACTAGCCTCTCTCATGTACAATCTGAATAATGTATTATAACTCATGTTACTATTGTATATATTGTATTATTTGTTATTGCCTATGCTTGGAACCTTTCTACCTGGGCCTCTACTAAAAATGTACATATATCCAGTTAGACTAGCCCGGTCAACTAATGTAAAATAAAATAAATAAATAAAATGTACAATGTGAATGTGCAGACATATTGATACCCAATGTGAATGTGCAGACATGTTTATACCCAGTGTGAATGCGCAGACATAATGATGCCCGGTGTGATGTGCAGACATATTTATCCACAATGGGAATGTGCAGACATATTGATTGCCAGTGTGAATGTGCAGACTTATTTATGCCCAGTGTGAATGTTCACACATATTGATGTCCGGTGTGAATGTGCAGACAAATTTATGCCCAGCTTGATGTGCAAACATATCAATGCCCATTGTGAATATGCAGACATATCAATGCCCAGTGTAAATGTGCAGACATCTTTGTGTCCAGTGTGAAAATGCAGACATGTTTATGTCCAGTGTGAATGTGCAGACATATTTATGCCCAGTGTAAATGTGCAGACATGTTTATGCCTAGTGTAAATTTGCAGATATATTGATGCCCAGCTTGAATGTGCAAGACATATTTATGCCGAATGTGAATGTGGAGAAATGTTTATGCCAAGTGTCAATGCAGACATAATGATGCCCAGTGTGATGTGCAGACATAATGATGCCCATTGTGATGTGCAGATATAGTTATACCCAGTGGGAATGTGCAGACATATTGATGCCCAGTGTGAATGTGCAGACATATCAGTGTACAATGTGAATGTGCAGACATATTTATGCCCAGTGTGAATGTGGACACATTTATGTCAAGCATGATATGCAGAGATATTGATCCCTAGTGTGAATGTGCAGACATATTTATTCCTGGTGTGAATGTGAAGACTTATTTATGACCAGTGTGAATGTGCACACATATTGAGGCCCATTGTGAATGTGCAGACATATTGATGCCGGTGTGAATGTGCAGACATATTTGTGCTCAGTGCGAAAATGCAGACATATTAATGCCCAGTTTGAATGTACTAACATATTGATGCCCAGTGTGAATGTGCAGACATATTGATGCCCGATGTGAATGTGCAGACATATTTATGCCCAGTACAAATGTGCAGATGTATTTATGCCCAGTGTGAATGTGCAGACATATTTATGCCCAGTGTGAATGTGCACACATAATGATGCCCAGTGTGATGTGCTGACATATTTATGCCTAATGTGAATGTGCAGACATATTTATGCCCATTGTGAATGTGCAGACTTATTTAGGCCCAGTGTGAATGTTCACACATATTGATGCCCATTGTGAAAGTGCAGACATGTTTATGCCAGTGTGAATGTGCAGAAATGTTGATGCCCGGTGTGAATGTGCAGACATATTTATGCCCAGTGCGAATATACAGGCATGTTGATGCCCAGTGTGAATGTACCAACATATTGATGCCCAGTGTGAATGTGCAGACATATTGAGGCCCAGTGTAAATGTGCAGACATATTTATGCCCAGCGTGATGTGCAGACATATCAATGCCCATTGTGAATGTGCAGACATATCGATGCCCAGTGTAAATGTGCAGACATGTTTATTTCCAGTGTAAATATGCAGACATGTTTATGTCCAGTGTGAATGTGCAGACATAGTTATTCCCAATGAGAATGTGCAGGCATATTGATGCCCAGTGTGAATGTGCAGACATATGTATGCCCAATGTTAATGTGCAGACATGTTTATGCCCAGTGTGAATGTGCAGACATAATGATGCCCAGTGTGATGTGCAGACATAATGATGCCCAGTGTGAATGTGAAGACATATCAGTGAACAATGTGAATGTGCAGACATATTTATGCCCAGTGTGAATGTGGACACATATTTATGTCCAGCATGATATGCAAAGATATTGATCCCTAGTGTGAATGTGCAGACATGTTGATGCCCGGTGTGAATGTGCAGACATATTTATGCCCAGTGCGAATATACAGGCATGTTGATGCCCAGTGTGAATGTACCAACATATTGATGCCCATTGTGAATGTGCAGACATATTGATGCTCGGTGTGAACGTGCAGACATATTTATGCTCAGTGCGAAAATACAAACATATTAATGCCCAGTTTGAATGTACTAACATACTGATGCCCAGTGTGAATGTGCAAACATACTGATGTCCGGTGTGAATGTGCAGACATATTTATGCCCAGTGTAAATGTGTAGACATTTTTATTCCCAGTGTAAATTTGCAGACATAATGATGCCCAGTGGGAATGTGCAGACATATTTATGCCCAAAGCGAATGTGCAGACATGTTTATGCCCAGTGTGAATGTGCAGACGTAATGATGCCCAGTGTGATGTACAGACATATTTGTGCCCAATGTGAATGTGCAGACATATTTATGCCCAGTGTGAATGTGCAGACTTATTTAGGCCCAGTGTGAATGTTTACACATATTGATGCCCATTGTGAATGTGCAGACATGTTTATGCCCAGTGTGAATGTGCAGACATATTCATGCCCGTGTGAATGTGCAGACATATTTATGCCCAATGCGAATATACAGACATGTTGATGCCCAGTGTGAATGTAGTAACATATTGATGCCCAGTGTGAATGTGCAGACATATTGATGCCCAGCGTGATGTGCAGACATATCAATGCCCATTGTGAATGTGCAGACATATCGATGCCCAGTGTAAATGTGCAGACATGTTTATGGCCAGTGTAAATATGCAGACATGTTTATGGCCAGTGTGAATGCGCAGACATATTTATGCCCAATGGGAATGTGCAGACATATTGATGCCCATTGTGAATGTGCATACATATTTATGCCCAATGTGAATGTGCAGACATGTTTATGCCCAGTGTGAATGTGCAGATATAATGATGCCCATTGTGATGTGCAGACATATTAATGCCCAATGGGAATGTGCAGACATATTGATGCCCAATGGGAATGTGCAGACATATCAGTTTACAATGTGAATGTGCAGACATATTTATGCCCAGTGTGAATGTGGACACATATTTATGTCCAGCATGATATTCAGAGATATTGATCCCTAGTGTGAATGTGCAGACGTATTTATGCCCGATGTGAATGTGCAGACTTATTTATGCCCAGTGTGAATGAGCACACATATTGATGCCCATTGTGAATGTGCAGACATATTGATGCCCGGTGCCAACGTGCAGACATATTTATGCTCAGTGCGAAAATACAGACATATTAATGCCCGGTTTGAATCTACTAACATATTGATGCCCAGTGTGAATGTGCAGACATACTGATGCCTGGTGTGAATGTGCAGACATATTTATGCCCAGTGCGAATGTGCAGATGTATTTATGCCCAGTGTGAATGTGCAGACATATTTATGCCCAGTGCAAATGTGCAGATGTATTTATGCCCAGTGTGAATGTGAAGACATATTGATGCCCACTGTGAATGTGCAGACATATTTATGCCCAATGTGAATGTGGACACATATTTATGTCCAGCATGATATGCAGAGATATTGATCCCTAGTCTGAATGTGCAGGCGTATTTATGCCCGATGTGAATGTGCAGACATATTGATGCCCAGTGTGAATGTGCAGACATATCAGTGTACAATGTGAATGTGCAAACATATTTATGCCCAGTGTGAATGTGGACATATATTTATGTAAAACATGATATGCAGAGATATTGATCCCTCATGTGAATGTGCAGGCGTATTTATGCCAGATGTGAATGTGCAGACTTATTTATGCCCTGTATGAATGTGCACACATATTGATGCCCAGTGTGAATGTGCAGACATATTCATGCCCAGTGTGAATGTGCAGACATAATGATGCCCAGTGTGATGTGCTGACATATTTATGCCCAGCGTGATGTGCAGACATATCAATGCCCATTGTGAATGTGCAGACATATCGATGCCCAGTGTAAATGTGCAGACATGTTTATTTCCAGTGTAAATATGCAGACATGTTTATGTCCAGTGTGAATGTGCCGACATAGTTATGCCCAATGAGAATGTGCAGACATATTGATGCCCAGTGTGACTGTGCAGACATGTTTATGTCCAGTGTGAATGTGCAGACATATTTATGCCCAGTCTGAATGTGCAGACATGTTTATGCGCAGTGTAAATGTGCCGACATAATGATACCCAGTCGGAAAGTGAAGACATATTTATGCCCAGTGTGAATATGCAGACATATCAATGTAAAAAAAAAATTATATATATATATATACATATATATAAAATATATATATATATATTTTTTTTTTCTCTTTTGTCTCCCATATATTGTTTGTTGGTATATTATCTTAGCTTAATCCTACTATAAGACTCTATACTAGCCTCTCTCATGTACAATCTGAATAATGTATTATAACTCGTGTTACTATTGTATATATTGTATCATTTGTTACTGCCTATGCTTGGAGCTTTTCTACCTGGGCCTCTATTAAAAATGGACATATATCCAGTTAGACTAGCCCAGTCAACAAATGTAAAATAAAATAAATAAATATAATGTGCAATGTGAATGTGCAGACATATTGATACCCAATGTGAATGTGCAGACATGTTTATGCCTAGTGTGAATGTGCAGACATAATGATGCCCGGAGTGATGTGCAGACATATTTATCCCCAATGGAAATGTGCAGACATATTGATGCCCAGTGTGAATGTGCAGACATGTTTATGCCCAGTGTGAATGTTCACACATATTGATGCCCGGTGTGAATGTGCAGACATATTTATGCCCAGCTTGACGTGCAGACATATCAATGCCCAGCTTGACGTACACACATATCAATGCCCGTTGTGAATATGCAAACATATCAATGCCCAGTGTAAATGTGCAGACATGTTTATGTCCAGTGTGAATATGCAGACATGTTTATGTCCAGTGTGAATGTGCAGACATATTTAGGCCCAGTGTGAATGTGCAGACATGTTTATGCCCAGTGTAAATTTGCATACATAATGATGCCCAGTGGGAATGTGCAGACATATTTATGCCCAGTGTGAATGTGCACAAATAATGATGCCCAGTGTGATGTGCTGACATATTTATGCCCAAAGTGAATGTGCAGACATATTTATGCCCAGTGTGAATGTGCAGACTTATTTAGGCCCAGTGTGAATAATCACACATATTGATGCCCATTGTAAATGTGCAGACATGTTTATGCCCAGTGTGAATGTGCAGACATGTTGATGCCCGGTGTGAATGTGCAGACATATTTATGCCCGGTGTGAATATATAGACATGTTGATGCCTGGTGTGAATGTACGAACATATTGATGCCCAGTGTGAATGTGCAGACATATTGATGCCCAGTGTGAATGTGCAGACATATTTATGCCCAACGTAATGTGCAGACATATCAATGCCCATTGTGAATGTGCAGACATATCGATGCCCAGTGTAAATGTGCAGATATGTTTATAGCCAGTGTAAATATGCAGACATGTTTATGTCCAGAGTGAATGTGCAGACATATTTATGCCCGATGGGAATGTGAAGACATATTGATGCCCAGTGTGAATGTGCAGACATATTTATGCCCAATATTAATGTGGACACATATTTATGTCTAGCTTGATATGCAGAGATATTGATCCCTAGTGTGAATGTGCAGACGTATTTATGCCTGATGTGAATGTGCAGACATATTGATGCCCAGTGTGAATGTGCACACATATCAGTGTACAATGTGAATGTGCAAATATATTTATGCCCAATGTGAATGTGGACACATATTTATGTCCAGCATGATATGCAGAGATATTGATCCCTCGTGTGAATGTGCAGACGTATTTATGCCAGATGTGAATGTGCAGACTTATTTATGCCCATTGTGAATGTGCAGACATATTGATGCCCATTGTGAATGTGCAGACATATTGATGCCCATTGTGAATGTGCAGACATATTGATGCCCATTGTGAATGTGCAGTCATATTGATGCCCAGTGTGAATGTGCAGACATATTGATGCCCAGTGTGAATGTGCAGACATATTTATGCCCAATGTGAATGTGCAGACGTATATGCCCAGTGTGAATGTGCAGACATATTTATCCCCAATGGGAATGTGCAGACATGTTGATGCCCAGTGTGAATGTGCAGACTAATTTATGCCCAGTGTGAATGTTCACACATATTGATGCCCGGTGTGAATGTGCAGAGATATTTATGCCCAGCGTGATGTGCAGACATATCAATGCCCATTGTGAATATGCAGACATATCAATGCCCAGTGTAAATGTGCAGACATGTTTATGTCCAGTGTGAATATGCAGACATGTTTATGCCCAGTGTAAATTTGCATACATAATGATGCCCAGTGGGAATGGGCAGACATTTATGCCCAATGTGAATATGCAGACATGTTTATGCCCAGTGTGAATGTGCAGACATAATGATGCCCAGTGTGATGTGCTGACATATTTATGCCCAATGTGAATGTGCAGACATATTTATGCCCAGTGTGAATGTGCAGACTTATTTAGGCCCAGTGTGAATGTTCACACATATTGATGCCCATTGTGAATGTGCAGACATGTTTATGCCAGTGTGAATGTGCAGACATGTTGACGCCCGGTGTGAATGTGCAGAAATATTTATGCCCAGTGCGAATATACAGCCATGTTGAAGCCCAGTGTCAATGTACCAACATATTGTTGCCCAGTGTAAATGTGCAGACCTGTTTATTTCCAGTGTAAATATGCAGACATGTTTATGTCCAGTGTGAATGTGCAGACATAGTTATGCCCAATGAGAATGTGCAGACATATTGATGCCCAATGTGAATGTGCAGACATGTTTATGCCCAGTGTGAATGTGCAGACATATTTATGCCCAATCTGAATGTGCAGACATGTTTATGCGCAGTGTAAATGTGTCGACATAATGATACCCAGTCGGAATGTGAAGATATATTTATGCCCAGTGTGAATATGCAGACATATCAATGTAAAAAAAAATTATATATATATATATATATTTTTTTTCTCTTTTGTCTCTCATATATTGTTTGTTCTCGGTATATTATCTTAGCTTAATCCTACTATAAGACTCTATACTAGCCTCTCTCATGTACAATCTGAATAATGTATTATAACTCATGTTACTATTGTATATATTGTATTATTTGTTATTGCCTATGCTTGGAACCTTTCTACCTGGGCCTCTACTAAAAATGTACATATATCCAGTTAGACTAGCCCGGTCAACTAATGTAAAATAAAATAAATAAATAAAATGTACAATGTGAATGTGCAGACATATTGATACCCAATGTGAATGTGCAGACATGTTTATACCCAGTGTGAATCTTGAACATAATGATGCCCGGTGTGATGTGCAGACATATTTATCCACAATGGGAATGTGCAGACATATTGATTGCCAGTGTGAATGTGCAGACTTATTTATGCCCAGTGTGAATGTTCACACATATTGATGTCCGGTGTGAATGTGCAGACAAATTTATGCCCAGCTTGATGTGCAAACATATCAATGCCCATTGTGAATATGCAGACATATCAATGCCCAGTGTAAATGTGCAGACATCTTTGTGTCCAGTGTGAAAATGCAGACATGTTTATGTCCAGTGTGAATGTGCAGACATATTTATGCCCAGTGTAAATGTGCAGACATGTTTATGCCTAGTGTAAATTTGCAGATATATTGATGCCCAGCTTGAATGTGCAAGACATATTTATGCCGAATGTGAATGTGGAGAAATGTTTATGCCAAGTGTCAATGCGCAGACATAATGATGCCCAGTGTGATGTGCAGACATAATGATGCCCATTGTGATGTGCAGATATGGTTATACCCAGTGGGAATGTGCAGACATATTGATGCCCAGTGTGAATGTGCAGACATATCAGTGTACAATGTGAATGTGCAGACATATTTATGCCCAGTGTGAATGTGGACACATTTATGTCAAGCATGATATGCAGAGATATTGATCCCTAGTGTGAATGTGCAGACATATTTATTCCTGGTGTGAATGTGAAGACTTATTTATGACCAGTGTGAATGTGCACACATATTGAGGCCCATTGTGAATGTGCAGACATATTGATGCCCGGTGTGAATGTGCAGACATATTTGTGCTCAGTGCGAAAATGCAGACATATTAATGCCCAGTTTGAATGTACTAACATATTGATGCCCAGTGTGAATGTGCAGACATATTGATGCCCGATGTGAATGTGCAGACATATTTATGCCCAGTACAAATGTGCAGATGTATTTATGCCCAGTGTGAATGTGCAGACATATTTATGCCCAGTGTGAATGTGCACACATAATGATGCCCAGTGTGATGTGCTGACATATTTATGCCTAATGTGAATGTGCAGACATATTTATGCCCATTGTGAATGTGCAGACTTATTTAGGCCCAGTGTGAATGTTCACACATATTGATGCCCATTGTGAAAGTGCAGACATGTTTATGCCAGTGTGAATGTGCAGAAATGTTGATGCCCGTGTGAATGTGCAGACATATTTATGCCCAGTGCTTGAATATACAGGCATGTTGATGCCCAGTGTGAATGTACCAACATATTGATGCCCAGTGTGAATGTGCAGACATATTGAGGCCCAGTGTAAATGTGCAGACATATTTATGCCCAGCGTGATGTGCAGACATATCAATGCCCATTGTGAATGTGCAGACATATCGATGCCCAGTGTAAATGTGCAGACATGTTTATTTCCAGTGTAAATATGCAGACATGTTTATGTCCAGTGTGAATGTGCAGACATAGTTATTCCCAATGAGAATGTGCAGGCATATTGATGCCCAGTGTGAATGTGCAGACATATGTATGCCCAATGTTAATGTGCAGACATGTTTATGCCCAGTGTGAATGTGCAGACATAATGATGCCCAGTGTGATGTGCAGACATAATGATGCCCAGTGTGAATGTGAAGACATATCAGTGAACAATGTGAATGTGCAGACATATTTATGCCCAGTGTGAATGTGGACACATATTTATGTCCAGCATGATATGCAAAGATATTGATCCCTAGTGTGAATGTGCAGACATGTTGATGCCCGGTGTGAATGTGCAGACATATTTATGCCCAGTGCGAATATACAGGCATGTTGATGCCCAGTGTGAATGTACCAACATATTGATGCCCATTGTGAATGTGCAGACATATTGATGCTCGGTGTGAACGTGCAGACATATTTATGCTCAGTGCGAAAATACAAACATATTAATGCCCAGTTTGAATGTACTAACATACTGATGCCCAGTGTGAATGTGCAAACATACTGATGTCCGGTGTGAATGTGCAGACATATTTATGCCCAGTGTAAATGTGTAGACATTTTTATTCCCAGTGTAAATTTGCAGACATAATGATGCCCAGTGGGAATGTGCAGACATATTTATGCCCAAAGCGAATGTGCAGACATGTTTATGCCCAGTGTGAATGTGCAGACGTAATGATGCCCAGTGTGATGTACAGACATATTTGTGCCCAATGTGAATGTGCAGACATATTTATGCCCAGTGTGAATGTGCAGACTTATTTAGGCCCAGTGTGAATGTTTACACATATTGATGCCCATTGTGAATGTGCAGACATGTTTATGCCCAGTGTGAATGTGCAGACATATTCATGCCCGGTGTGAATGTGCAGACATATTTATGCCCAATGCGAATATACAGACATGTTGATGCCCAGTGTGAATGTAGTAACATATTGATGCCCAGTGTGAATGTGCAGACATATTGATGCCCAGCGTGATGTGCAGACATATCAATGCCCATTGTGAATGTGCAGACATATCGATGCCCAGTGTAAATGTGCAGACATGTTTATGGCCAGTGTAAATATGCAGACATGTTTATGGCCAGTGTGAATGCGCAGACATATTTATGCCCAATGGGAATGTGCAGACATATTGATGCCCATTGTGAATGTGCATACATATTTATGCCCAATGTGAATGTGCAGACATGTTTATGCCCAGTGTGAATGTGCAGATATAATGATGCCCATTGTGATGTGCAGACATATTAATGCCCAATGGGAATGTGCAGACATATTGATGCCCAATGGGAATGTGCAGACATATCAGTTTACAATGTGAATGTGCAGACATATTTATGCCCAGTGTGAATGTGGACACGTATTTATGTCCAGCATGATATGCAGAGATATTGATCCCTAGTGTGAATGTGCAGACGTATTTATGCCCGATGTGAATGTGCAGACTTATTTATGACCAGTGTGAATGTGCACACAAATTGATGCCCATTGTGAATGTGCAGACATATTGATGCCCGGTGTGAATGTGCAGACATATTTATGCTCAGTGCGAAAATACAGACATATTAATGCCTAGTTTGAATGTACTAACATATTGATGCCCAGTATGAATGTGCAGACATATTGATGCCCGGTGTGAATGTGCAGACATATTTATGCCCCAGTGCAAATGTGCATATGTATTTATGCCCAGTGTGAATGTGCGGACATATTTATGCCTGGCATGAATATGCAGACATATTGATGCCCAGTGGGAATATGCAGGCATATGGATGCCTATTGTGAATGTGCAGACATATCAATGCCTAATGTGAATGTGCAGACATATTGATGCCCAGTGTAAATGTGCAGACATAATGCCCAGTGTGATGGGCAGATATATTTATGCCCATTGGGAATGTGCAGACATACTGATGTCCGGTGCGAATGTGCAGACATGTTTATGCCCAGTGTGAATGTGCAGATGTATCATTGTACAATGTGAATGTGTAGACATATTGATGCCCAGTGTGAAATTGCAGACATATTTATGCCCAGCGTGATGTGTAGACATATCAATCCCCATTGTGAATGTGCAGACCTATTGATGCCCAGTGTAAACGTGCAGACATGTTTATGCAAAATGTGAATGTGCAGACATGTTTATGCCCAGTGTAAATGTGCCGACATAATGATACCCAGTCGGAATGTGAAGACATATTTATGCCCAGTGTGAATATGCAGACATATCAATGTAAAAAAAAATACCAATCTCTATACTGTTTCTTTATTTATTTATATATATATTTTTCTTTTTTCTCTTTTTTCTCTCATATATTGTTTGTTCTCAGTGTATTATCTTAGCTTAATCCTACTATAAGACTCTATAATAGCCTCTCTCATGTACAATCTGAATAATGCATTATAACTCATGTTACTATTGTATATATTGTATTATTTGTTACTGCCTATGCTTGGAGCTTTTCTACCTGGGCCTCTATTAAAAATGGACATATATCCAGTTAGACTAGCCCAGTCAACAAATGTAAAATAAAATAAATAAATAAAATGTGCAATGTGAATGTGCAGACATATTGATACCCAATGTGAATGTGCAGACATGTTTATGCCTAGTGTGAATGTGCAGACATAATGATGCCCGGTGTGATGTGCAGACATATTTATCCCTAATGGGAATGTGCAGACATATTGATACCCAGTGTGAATGTGCAGGCTTATTTATGCCCTGTGTGAATGTTCACACATATTGATGCCCGGTGTGAATGTGCAGACATATTTATGCCCAGCTTGATGTGCAGACATATCAATGCCCATTGCGAATATGCAAACATATCAATGCCCAGTGTAAATGTGCAGACATGTTTATGTCCAGTGTGAATATGCAGACATGCTTATGTCCAGTGTGAATGTGCAGACATATTTATGCCCAGTGTGAATGTGCAGACATATTTATGCCCAGTGTGAATGTGCAGACATGTTTATGCCCAGTGTGAATGTGCACACATAATGATGCCCAGTGTGATGTGCTGACATATTTATGCCCAAAGTGAATGTGCAGACATATTTATGCCCAGTGTGAATGTGCAGACTTATTTAGGCCCAGTGTGAATGTTCACACATATTGATGCCCATTGTAAATGTGCAGAAATGTTTATGCCCAGTGTGAATGTGCAGACATATTTATGCCCAGTGCGAATATACAGACATGTTGATGCCCGGTGTGAATGTGCGGACATATTGATGCCCAGTGTGAATGTGTAGACATATTTATGCCCTGCGTAATGTGCAGACATATCAATGCCCATTGTGAATGTGCAGACATATCGATGCCCAGTGTAAATGTGCAGACATGTTTATGTCCAGTGTGAATATGCAGACATGTTTATGCCCAGTGTAAATTTGCATACATAATGATGCCCAGTTTGAATGTGCAGACATTTATGCCCAATGTGAATGTGCGGACATGTTTATGCCCAGTGTGAATGTGCAGACATAATGATGCCCAGTGTGATGTGCTGACATATTTATGCCCAATGTGAATGTGCAGACATATTTATGCCCAGTGTGAATGTGCAGACTTATTTAGGCCCAGTGTGAATGTTCACACATATTGATGCCCATTGTGAATGTGCAAGACATGTTTATGCCAGTGTGAATGTGCAGACATGTTGATGCCCGGTGTGAATTTGCAGACATATTTATGCCCAGTGCGAATATACAGACATGTTGATGCCCATTGTCAATGTACCAACATATTGATGCCCAGTGTGAATGTGCAGACATATCGATGCCCAGTGTAAATGTGCAGACATGTTTATTTCCAGTGTAAATATGCAGACATGTTTATGTCCAGTGTGAATGTGCAGACATATTTATGCCCAATGAGAATGTCCAGACATATTGATGCCCAGAGTGAATGTGCAGACATATCAGTGTACAATGTGAATGTGCAGACATATTTATGCCCAGTGTGAATTTGGACACATATTTATGTCCAGCATGATATGCAGAGATATTGATCCCTAGTGTGAATGTGCAGACGTATTTATGCCTGATGTGAATGTGCAGACTTATTTATGCCCAGTGTGAATGTGCACACATATTGATGCCCATTGTGAATGTGCAGACATATTGATGCCCGGTGTGAACGTGCAGACATATTTATGCTCAGTGCGAAAATACAGACATATTAATGCCCAGTTTGAATCTACTAACATATTGATGCCCAGTGTGAATGTGCAGACATACTGATGCCCGGTGTGAATGTGCAGACATATTTTTGCCCAGTGCGAATGTGCAGATGTATTTATGCCCAGTGTGAATGTGCAGACATATTTATGCCCAGTGCGAATGTGCAGATGTATTTATGCCCAGTGTGAATGTGAAGACATATTTATGCCCAGTGTGAATGTGCAGACATATTTATGCCTGGCGTGAATGTGCAGACATATTGATGCCCAATGGGAATGTGCAGACATATGGATGCCCAGTGTGAATGTGCAGACATATTGATGCCCAATGTAAATGTGCAGACATAATGCCCAGTGTGATGGGCAGATATATTTATGCCCATTGGGAATGTGCAGACATACTGATGTCCAGTGTGAATGTGCAGACATGTTTCTGCCTATTGTGAATGTGCACACAAAATGATGCCCAGTGTGATGTGCAGACATGTTGATGCCCAGTGTGAATGTGCAGATATATCATTGTACAATTTGAATGTGTAGACATATTGATGCCCAGTGTGAAATTGCAGACATATTTATGCCCAGCGTGATGTGCAGACATATCAATCCCCATTGGGAATGTGCAGCCCTATTGATGCCCAGTGTAAACGTGCCGACATGTTTATGCCCAGTGTGAATGTGCAGACATGTTTATGCCCACTGTGAATGTGCAGACATATTTATGCCCAGTGTGAATGTGCAGACATGTTTATGCCCAGTGTAAATGTGCTGACATAATGATACCCAGTCGAAATGTGAAGACATATTTATGCCCAGTGTGAATATGCAGGCATATCAATGTAAAAAAACAATTACCAATCTCTATACTGTTTCTTTTATTTAATTATATATGTATATATATATATATATATATATATATATATTTTTTTTTTTTTTTCTCTTTTGTCTCTCATATATTGTTTGTTCTCAGTATATTATCTTAGCTTAATCCTACTATAAGACTCTATACTAGCCTCTCTCATGTACAATCTGAATAATGTATTATAACTCCTGTTACTATTGTATATATTGTATTATTTGTTATTGCCTATGTTTGGAGCTTTTCTACCTGGGCCTCTACTAAAAATGTACATATATCCAGTTAGACTAGCCATGTCAACTAATGTAAAATAAAATAAATAAATAAAATGTACAATGTGAATGTGCAGACATATTGAAACCCAATGTGAATGTGCAGACATGTTTATGCCCAGTGTGAATGTGCAGACATAATGATGCCCGGTGTGATGTGCAGACATATTTATCCCCAATGGGAATGTGCAGACATATTGATTCCCAGTGTGAATGTGCAGACTTATTTTTGCCCAGTGTGAATGTTCACACATATTGATGCCCGGTGTGAATGTGCAGACATATTTATGCCCAGCTTGATGTGCAGACATATCAATTCTCATTGTGAATATGCAGACATATCAATGCCCAGTGTAAATGTGCAAACATGTTTATGTCCAGTGTGAATGTGCAGACATATTTATGCCCAGTGTGAATGTGCAGACATGTTTATGCCTAGTGTAAATTTGCAGACATAATGACGCCCGGTGGGAATGTGCAGACATATTTATGCCCAATGTGAATGTGCAGACATGTTTATGCCCAGTGTGAATGTGCAGACGTAATGATGCCCAGTGTGATGTGCAGACATATTTATGCCCAATGTGAATGTGCAGACATATTTATGCCCAGTGTGAATGTGCAGACTTATTTAGGCCCAGTGTGAATGTTCACACATATTGATGCCCATTGTGAATGTGCAGACATGTTTATGCCCAGTGTGAATGTGCAGACATGCTGATGCCCGGTGTGAATGTGCAGACATATTTATGCCCAGTGCAAATATACAGACATGTTGATGCCCAGTGTGAATGTACCAACATATTGATGCCCAGTGTGAATGTACCAACATATTGATGCCCAGTGTGAATGTGCAGACATATTCATGCCCAGTGTGAATGTGCAGACATATTTATGCCCAGCGTGATGTGCAGACATATCAATGCCCATTGTGAATGTGCAGACATATTGATGCCCAGTGTAAATGTGCAGACATGTTTATGGCCAGTGTAAATATACAGATATGTTGATGTCCAGTGTGAATGTGCAGACATAAACAATCCACAAATAGTCACGAACAAACTTTGTAAGACAAAAAGCGAACTAAAAACCAATAAGAGCGGTAGAAACCAGGTTTATTTTAGCAATAAAAACACAAATAACACGCTTTTGGTAAAGACTGTGCTTCACCTTCATCAGAATGCAAAAGACAAGATACAAAATAAAGAATTACACATCTTTTAAAAGTATCGCCAAAAAGTAATCAGAGACGTCACTTCCGAAGAAGGCGTATCTACTACTTAGCATTCACAAAACAAAAATATTTTGTAATAAAAAACGTTGTTAAAAATATACTTAAAAGTTGATATCTCCTTTTCAAATATATATAATAAACAAATCTTCAACAGCACAAAACTATTAAATAACCATTCATACAAATTCCAGCAGCAAGAAAAAGTTATAACAATTTTGGTAACCTCATTGTCGGAAAGCTACGAAAAGACTTTCAAATAGGTTAATAACAGTGTATTTCTTAGAATTCATGAAGTCTTTTAACCTACTTGTATACAAAAAATTATATGTTATCATCTTCAAGAAATTAATGTTTATCCATTAGGCACACATAGCATCTATTATTTTTCACCTATATCGAGAAATTCAATGTAATGTGTAAGTGGTATTTAAATTTCATATGTTACAAGTGTTAAATATATTAAATCCATAACGTACTTATAAAAAGTAATGATAATAAAATTTAATAGAAGAAAATAAAAATTAAATAATTAATAAATATAAATTGTAGAAGGTAAATAAATGTGTGTTTCTAAACCTATACAAAATGTAGTTGAAATAACTATGATATTCTTGTTGTGTTAAACAAAAATATCTTGTTATCTTTTGAGGGCTAACAGTTTAAGAATACATTTAATAGATATATGTTCGTTAAGGCCAGGGTGTGCACATGCAGTGGTCCTAATTTGCCACATTAACTCATCTATCTCCAAGGTCAACTGCCATGGGCCACCCCTTGGGTCATTTGTTCTTTGATGTAAAATGACAAATTTAAAATTGTGGTTAGGGTGTTCAAATATATGCTTTGCTAAAGCGTTGTTAGTGTCCTTTTTGCTAATAGCATACCTATGCTCGTAAATTCGTTGCTTGATTTTTCTCTCAGTTTTGCCTATATAGAAGGCCTTACATTGTTCGCGTAGTGCTGCATAAACAACACCTTTACACTCACAATTATATCTTTTGTTTATTTTGTATATCTTGTCATTAATAATTACTTCTTTTGTTACTAGAATTGACGTACATTGTGGGCAAGTATCGCATTTGTACATACCACTTAATGGGATAAATTGTGGCTTCATCTTCTTTTCTAAAAGTGCTTTCAGATTGTAGTTCCTTCTATATATAAGTTTGAGTTGTGACCCTAACTTATTAAACAATACTGGGTCTTCAGAGATGATTCTCCAATTTTTATTCATGATACCTCTAATGTATTTATATTCACTAGAGAAAGTGCACAAAAAACTACTTTTGTAAGTATCATTTGTAGGAGAATGAATTTCTACATGTTGTACCCCCAATAGACTAATGTTGGTAGTTCGCTCACTTAATAAGGGTGTAAAATGTCCTGAAAGTCTTTTAAACCTAACCTCATTCCTGATATTAGCTACAAGTTTGGTAGGATACCCTCTGTTTATAAACATATTCTCCAAGTTTTCACATTCATATTCAAAATCTGAAAGTGTTATCTTTCTTGCTGCTCTGACCATTTGACCTTTAACAACTGCTTTTTTCTGATGGAATGGATGGCAGCTACTAAAGTGCAAGAAAGCATTGGAGTATGTGGGTTTCCTATAAATCTTGCTAATATACTTCATATTTTGTCTGACTTTAATAAGTAAAATATCAAGAAGTTGATACTATCTTCTTCTATATTAAAAGTGAATTGCAAAAAATCAGTAAGCTCTGTAATACTTGCAATGAAAGAAGGGACTATAGCTTTTGGTCCTTTCCAAATTAAAAACATGTCATCCTGGTATCCAGTGTACCAGGTGACATGTTATTTGAACATAGGGTGGGGGAAAAGTAGAGTGTTTTCCCAGTGTGCCATAATGGCATTCGCAAAGCTCCCACCACATGGGGAGCCCATGGCTACGCCAGATTTTTGCAAATAAAGATCTCCTTCAAACATCATAAAATTGTTGGATAATACTAATTCAAGCAATTCAAGCAATGTTTCAATTAGGTAAATAGTGTTATCTATTACCTTTTTGGAAATTTAGTTTCTAATCCATTCAGTACCTAAGTGTTGGGGAATGACGGTATAGAGGTCCTTGACATCTATGGTTAGAAAGCATGCTTCAACATGGTATTCTACATTGTTAATATCATGTAAGAAGCTCCATGAATCCTTACAAATTTGAGATTCAGATTCAATAAGGGGCTTCAATAAGTTGTCTACTTGTTTGGCACATGCATATGTCACCGAACCCCGCCCATCCACTATTGGTCTAAATGGTGGATTACTGATGGATTTATGTAGTTTGGAAACACCAAAAAGTGCTGGGACTCTAGGTGCTATCATTAATAAGTATTGGTACAAGTCTAAATCTATGTATGCTTCTAAAAAGAGATATTCTACTGTGTTCTTGATCTTCTTGTAGGCTGTATTGAGCTCACTAACTGATGCTTTTATGGAGACATCTGGGTTAAGGTGTCTAAACATAGCTTTGACGTATGCCTCTTGGTGCATGAGAACCAACCCACCACCCTTGTCTGGTTTCATTGCACGTATTTGACATATTTTCAAAAGGTTAATTATTTCATATTCTGATGTTTTAGTATTAGTATTATTATCAAACTGATTGTCTCTAATTTTTTGCAAGTCCCTAAGGTCCATTTCACACATGCTTTCAAATAACCCAAGAGTGGGGTGCAATACAGGGTGAAACACACTAGAAACTCTTCTGGAATTGACTAAGGATGTGCTGTTACCTATTAAAACATCCAAATTCAATTTGCGAACAAACAATTTTAAATCTATAATGATTTTTACTAAGTCCATCTTTTTACTAGGAACAAAGGATAGGCCTTTTGAAAAAAAGTCAACCCATTCTTGTTTAATGTTCAGTTCTGTAAAGTTGTAAACACTAAAGTCACCATCAGTACTTTTAAGTATTAAGGGATGCAAATTTGGCCTTAATCAATTAATTATCTCCTCCTCTGCCTCCTCCTGTTCCTCGGTGGATATTGTCTCTTGTTCGACTGGTGATTGTTCTGAGGTCCATTGGAGTTCCTGTGAAAACCCTGGGTTGCCCCATCGGTGTTGTTGTTAAAATTATTATTAGAACTTCCCTGTTGGTTACTATTATTACCCATATTGTTATTTCTATTATTTTTGTTGCTATTTAATCTTTCACTACACCTCAGTTGTTGTATTTGTGGCTCGTCAGGGATAAGATCATTATTAATTTCATTGTCTGTTGGTTCGAAATTATTTTCATCAAGAAAACTGATGGATTGATTAGAGGCATTGAAAGTTCTAGGATGGTAAACCGGAGGCCTAGGATAAGCCTTGCTGTTGCTGTAATCCGAAATATCCCGCGCTATTTTTTTCTTTTTATTTGCTAACAACTTTGTAACGGTTGCATCTATGCTCGAAAATATGCGGGCATATTCATATTTATATCTTGGAAATTCCTCATGCATTTTAATAGTATGTTCCATAAATTCCAAGTCAGCCTTCAGTTCACCAATCTCAGTTTTGTAAAAATTAATCAGTCCATTCAAAAATTCTAAACCTTGTCTGTCGAACATTTTCAACAATTCTTGATGAAAAAGAGAATTTTCAATTAAACCAGTGGGGTAGCGCCATTGGCGTAAACCCTTAGGTATAACTTTTTTCTGTATACAAGTAGGTTAAAAGACTTCATGAATTCTAAGAAATACACTGTTATTAACCTATTTGAAAGTCTTTTCGTAGCTTTCCGACAATGAGGTTACCAAAATTGTTATAACTTTTTCTTGCTGCTGGAATTTGTATGAATGGTTATTTAATAGTTTTGTGCTGTTGAAGATTTGTTTATTATATATATTTGAAAAGGAGATATCAACTTTTAAGTATATTTTTAACAACGTTTTTCATTACAAAATATTTTTGTTTTGTGAATGCTAAGTAGTAGATACGCCTTCTTCGGAAGTGACTTCTCTGATTACTTTTTGGCGATACTTTTAAAAGATGTGTAATTCTTTATTTTGTATCTTGTCTTTTGCATTCTGATGAAGGTGAAGCACAGTCTTTACTGAAAGCGTTTTATTTGTGCTTTTTATCGCTAAAATAAACCTGGTTTATACCGCTCTTATTGGTTTTTAGTTCGCTTTTTGTCTTACAATGTGCAGACATATTTACATATTTATGCCCAATGTGAATGTGCAGACATATTTATGCCCAATGTGAATGTGCAGACATATTGATGCACAATGTGAATGTGCAGACATATTTATGCCCAATGTGAATGTGCAGACATGTTTATGCCCAGTGTGAATGTGCAGACATAATGATGCCCATTGTGATGTGCAGACATATTTATGCCCAATGGGAATATGCAGACATATTTAAGCCCAGTGTGAATGTGGACACATATTTATGTCCAGCATGATATGCAACGATATTGATCTCTAGTATGAATGTGCGGACGTATTTATGCCCGATGTGAATGTGCAGACTTATTTATGCCCAGTGTGAATGAGCACACATATTGATGCCCATTGTGAATGTGCAGACATATTGATGCCCGGTGGGAATGTGCAGACATATTTATGCTCAGTGCGAAAATACAGACATATTCATGCCCAGTTTGAATGTACTAACATATTGATGCCCAGTGTGAAAGTGCAGACGTATTGATGCCCAGTGTGAATGTGCAGACATATTGATGCCCAGTGTGAAATTGCAGACATATTTATGCCCAGCGTGATGTGCAGACATATCAATCCCCATTGTTAATGTGCAGACTTATTGATGCCCAGTGTAAACGTGCGGACATGTTTATGCCCAGTGCGAATGTGCAGACATGTTTATGTCCAGTGTGAATGTGCAGACAAATTTATGCCCAATGTGGATGTGCAGACATGTTTATGCCCAGTGTAAATGTGCAGATGTATTTATGCCCAATGCGAATGTGCAGACATATTTATGCCTGGCGTGAATGTGCAGACATGTTGATGCCCAATGGGAATGTGCAGACATATGGATGCCCAGTGTGAATGTGCAGACATATCAATGTATAATGTGAATGTGCAGACATATTGATGCCCAGTGTAAAATTGCAGACATATGTATGCCTAGCGTGATGTGCAGACATATCAATCCCCATTGTTAATGTGCAGACCTATTGATGCCCAATGTAAACGTGCGGACATGTTTATGCCCAGTGTGAATGTGCAGACAAATTTATGCCCAGTGTGAATGTGCAGACATGTTTATGTCCAGTGTAAATGTGCCGACATAATGATACCCAGTCGGAATGTGAAGACATATTTATGCCCAGTGTGAATATGCAGACATATCAATGTAAAAAAAAATTACCAATCTCTATACTGTTTCTTTTATTTATATATACATATATATATATTTTTTCTCTTTTTCTCTCATATATTGTTTGTTCTCAGTATATTATCTTAGCTTAATCCTAATATAAGACTCTGTACTAGCCTCTCTCATGTACAATCTGAATAATGTATTATAACTCATGTTACTATTGTATATATTGTATTATTTGTTACTGCCTATGCTTGGAGCTTTTCTACCTGGGCATCTCCTAAAAATGGACATATATTCAGTTAGACTAGCACCGTCAACAAATGTAAAATAAAATAAAAAAATAAAATGTACAATGTGAATGTGCAGACATATTGATACCCAATGTGAATGTGCAGACATGTTTATGCCCAGTGTGAATGTGCAGACATGTTGATGCCCGGTGTGAATGTGCAGACATATCGATGCCCAGTGTAAATGTGCAGACATGTTTATGGCCAGTGTAAATATACAGACATGTTTATGTCCAGTGTGAATGTGCAGACATATTTATGCCCAATGGGAATGTGCGGGCATATTGATGCCCAGTGTGAATGTGAAGACATATTTATGCCCAATGTGAATGTGCAGACATATTTATGCCCAGTGCAATTATACAGACACATTGATGCCCAGTGTGAATGTACCAGCATATTGATACCCAGTGTGAATGTACCAACATATTGATGCCGAGTGTGAATGTGCAGACATATTGATGCCCAGTGTGAATGTGCAGACATATCGATGCCCAGTGTAAATGTGCAGACATGTTTATGGCCAGTGTAAATATACAGACATGTTTATGTCCAGTGTGAATGTGCAGACATATTTATGCCCAATGGGAATGTGCAGACATATTGATGCCCAGTGTGAATGTGAAGACATATTTATGCCCAATGTGAATGTGCAGACATATTTATGCCCAGTGTGAATGTGCAGACATAATGATGCCCAATGTGATGTTCAGACATAATGATGCCCATTGTGATGTGCAGACATATTTATGCCCAATGGGAATGTGCAGACATATTGATGCCCAGTGTGAATGTGCAGACATATCAGTGTATAATGTGAATGTGCAGACATATTTATGCCCAGTGTGAATGTGGACACATATTTATGTCCAGCATGATATGCAGAGGTATTGATCCCCAGCGTGAATGTGTAGACGTATTTATGCCCGATGTGAATATGCAGACTTATTTATGCCCAGTGTGAATGTGCACACATATTGATGCCCATTGTGAATGTGCAGAGATATTGAAGCCCGGTGTCAATGTGCAGACATATTTATGCTCAGTGCGAAAATACAGACATATTGATGCCCAGTTTGAATCTACTAACATATTCATGCCCAGTGTGAATGTGCAGACATATTGATGCCCGGTGTGAATGTGCAGACATATTTATGCCCAGTGCGAATGTGCAGACGTATTTATGCCCAGTGCGAATGTGCAGACGTATTTATGCCCAGTGTGAATGTGCAGACATATTTATGCCCAGTGTGAATGTGCAGACATGTTTATGCCCAGTGTAAATTCGCATACATAATGATGCCCAGTGGGAATGTGCAGACATATTTATGCCCAATGTGAATGTGCAGACATATTTATGCCCAGTGTGAATGTGCAGACTAATTTAGGCCCAGTGTGAATGTTCACACATATTGATGCCCATTGTGAATGTGCAGACATGTTGATGCCCAGTGCGAATATACAGACATGTTGAAGCCCAGTGTGAATGTACCAACAAATTGATGCCCAGTGTGAATGTGCAGACATATTGATGCCCATTGTGAATCTGCAGACATATTTATGCCCAGCGTGATATGCAGACATATCAATGCCCATTGTGAATGTGCAGACATGTTTATGGCCAGTGTAGATATGCAGACATGTTTATGTCCAGTGTGAATGTGCAGACATATTTATGCCCAATGGGAATGTGAAGACATATTGATGCCCAGTGTGAATGTGCAGACATACTTATGCCCAATGTGAATGTGCAGACATGTTTATGCCCAGTGTGAATGTGGACGCATATATGTCCAGCATGATATACAGAGACATTGTTCCCTAGTGTGAATGTGCAGACTTATTTATGCCCAGTGTGAATGTGCACACATATTGATGCCCATCGTGAATGTGCAGACATATTGATGACTGGTGTGAATGTGCAGACATATTTATGCCCAGTGCGAAAATACAGACATATTAATGCCCAGTTTGAATGTACTAACATATTGATGCCCAGTGTGAATGTGCAGACATATTGATGTCCAGTGTGAATGTGCAGACATATTTATGTCCAGTGCGAATGTGCAGATGTATTTATGCCCAGTGTGAATGTGCAGACATATTTATGCCCATTGTGAATGTGCAGACATATTGATGCCCAATGGGAATATGCAGACATATTGATGCCCAATGGGAATGTGCAGACATATGGATGCCCAGTGCGAATGTGCAGACATATCAATGTATAATGTGAATGTGCAGACATATTGATGCCCAATGTGAATGTGCAGACATGTTTATGCCCAGTGTAAAAGTGCAGACATAATGCCCAGTGTGATGGGCAGATACATTTATGCCCATTGGGAATGTACAGACATACTGATGTCCAGTGTGAATGTGCAGACATGTTTATGCCCAGTGTGAATCTGCACACAAAATGATGCTTAGTGTGATGTGCAGATATGTTGATGCCCAGTGTGAATGTGCAGATATATCATTGTACATTGTGAATGTGTAGACATACTTATGCCCAGCGTGATGTGCAGACATATCAATCCCCATTGTTAATGTGCAGACCTATTGATGCCCAGTGTAAACGTGCGGACATGTTTATGCCCAGTGTGAATGTGAAGACATGTTTATGCCCAGTGTAAATGTGCCGACATAATGATACCCAGTCGGAATGTGAAGACATATTTATGCCCAGTGTGAATATGCAGACATATCAATGTAAAAAAAAATTACCAGTCTCTATACTGTTTCTTTTATTTATATATACATATATGTATATATATATATATATATATATATATATATATATATATATATTTTTTTTTTTTCTTTTTTCTCTCATATATTGTTTGTTCTCAGTATATTATCTTAGCTTAATCCTACTATAAGACTCTATACTAGACTCTCTCATGTACAATCTGAATAGTGTATTATAACTCATGTTACTATTGTATATATTGTATTATTTGTTACTGCCTATACTTGGAGCTTTCCTACCTGGGCCTCTACTAAAATTGGACATATATCCAGTTTGACTAGCCCGGTCAACAAATGTAAAATAAAATAAATAAATAAAATGTACAATGTGAATGTGCAGACATATTGATACGCAATGTGAATGTGCAGACATGTTTATGCCCAGTGTGAATGTGCAGACATAATGATGGCCGGTGTGATGTGCAGACATATTTATCCCCAATGGGAATGTGCAGACATATTTATGCCCAGTGTAAATGTGCAGACATGTTTTTGTCCAGTGTGAATATGCAGACATGTTTATGTCCAGTGTGAATATGCAGACATGTTTATGTCCAGTGTGAATGTGCAGACATGTTTAGGCCTAGTGTAAATTTGCAGACATAATGATGCCCAGTGGGAATGTGCAGACATATTTATGCCCAATGCGAATGTGCAGACATGTTTATGCCCAGTGTGAATGAGCAGACATAATGATGCCCAGTGTGATGTGCAGACATATTTATGCCCAATGTGAATGTGCAGACATGTTTATGCCCAGTGTGAATGTGCAGACCTATTTAGGCCCACTGTGAATGTTCACACATATTGATGCCCATTGTGAATGTGCAGACATGTTGATGCCCGGTGTGAATGTGCAGACATATTTATGCCCAGTGCGAATATACAGACATGTTGATGCCCAGTGTGAAGGTACCAACATATTGATGCCCGGTGTGAATGTACCAACATATCGATGTCCAGTGTGAATGTGCAGACATGTTTATGTCCAGTGTGAATGTGCAGACATATTTATGCCCAATGGGAATGTGTAGACATATTGATGCCCAGTGTGAATGTGCAGACATATTTTTTCCCAGTGCGAATATACAGACATGTTGATGCCCAGTGTGAATTTACAGACATATCGATGCCCAGTGTGAATGTACAGACATATCGATGCCCAGTGTAAATGTGCAGACATCTTTATGGCCAGTGTAAATATGCAGACATGTTTATATCCAGTGTGATTGTGCAGACATATTTATGCCCAATGGGAATGTGCAGACATATTGATGCCCAGTGTGAATGTGCAGACATATTTATGCCCAATGTGAATGTGCAGACATGTTTATGCCCAGTGTGAATGTGCAGACATGTTTATGCCCAGTGTGATGTTCAGACATAATGATGCCCATTGTGATGTGCAGACATATTTATGCCCAATGGGAATGTGCAGACATATTGATGCCCAGTGTGAATGTGCAGACATATCGGTGTACAATGTGAATGTGCAGACATATTTATGCCCAGTGTGAATGTGGAAACATATTTATGTCCAGCATGATATGCAGAGATATTATCCCTAGTGTGAATGTGCAGATGTATTTATGCCCAATGTGAATGTGCAGACTTATTTATGCCCAGTGTGAATGTGCACACATATTGATGCCCATTGTGAATGTGCAGACATATTGATTCCTGGTGTCATTGTGCCGACATATTTATGCTCAGTGCGAAAATACAGAAGTATTAATGCTCAGTTTGAATGTACTAACATATTGATGCCCAGTGTGAATGTGCAGACATATTGATGCCCGGTGTGAATGTGCAGACATATTTATGCCCAGTGCGAATGTGCTGATGTATTTATACCCAGTGTGAATGTGCAGACATATTTATGCCCAGTGTGAATGTGCAGACATATTTATGCCTGGCGTGAATGTGCAGACATATGGATGCCCAGTGTGAATGTGCAGACATATCAGTGTATAATGTGAATGTGCAGACATATTGATGCTCAATGTTAATCTGCAGACATGTTTATGCCCAGTGCAAATGTGCGGACATAATGCCCAGTGTGATGGGCAGATATATTTATGCCCATTGGGAATTTGCAGACATACTGATGTCCAGTGTGAATGTGCCGACATGTTTATGCCCAGTGTGAATGTGCACACAAAATGATGCCCAGTGTGATGTGCATATATGTTGATGCCCAGTGTGAATGTGTAGATATATCATTGTACATTGTGAATGTGTAGACATATTGATGCCCAGTGTGAAATTGCAGACATATTTATGCCCAGCGTGATGTGCAGACATATCAATCCCCATTGTTAATGTGCAGACCTATTGATGCCCAGTGTAAACGTGTGGACATGTTTATGCCCAGTGTGAATGTGCAGACATGTTTATGCCCAGTGTAAATGTGCCGACATAATGATACCCAGTCAGAATGTGAAGACATATTTGTGCCCAGTGTGAATATGCAGACATATCAATGTAAAAAAAAATTACCAATCTCTTTACTGTTTCTTTTATTTATATATATATATATATATATATATATATATATATATATATATATTTCTTTTTTCTCTTTTTTCTCTCATATATTGTTTGTTCTCAATATATTATCTTAGCTTAATCCTACTATAAGACTCTATACTAGCCTCTCTCATGTACAATCTGATTAATGTATTAAAACTCATGTTACTATTGTATATATTGTATTATTTGTTACTGCCTATGCTTGGAGCTTATCTTAGCTTAATCCTACTATAAGACTCTATACTAGCCTCTCTCATGTACAATCTGATTAATGTATTAAAACTCATGTTACTATTTTATATATTGTATTATTTGTTACTGCCTATGCTTGGAGCTTTTCTACCTGGACCTCTACTAAAAATTGACATATATCCAGTTAGACTAGCCTAGTCAACAAATGTAAAATAAAATAAATAAATAAAATGTACAATGTGAATGTGCAGACATATTGATACCCAATGTGAAGGTGCAGACATGTTTATGCTCATTGTGAATGTGCAGACATAATGATGCCTGGTGTGATGTGCAGACATAATGATGCCTGGTGTGATGTGCAGACATATTGATGCCCAGTGTGAATGTGCAGACATATTGATGCCCAGTGTGAATGTGCAGACATATCAGTGTACAATGTGAATGTGCCGACATATTTATGCCTAGTGTGAATGTGCAGACATGTTGATGCCCAGTGTGAATGTGGACACATATTTATGTCCAGTTTGATGTGCAGAGATATTGATGCCCGGTGTGAATGTGCAGATGTATTTATGCCCGATGTGAATGTGCAGACATATTTATGCCCAGTGTGAATGTGCACACATATTGATGCCCATTGTGAATATGCAGACATGTTTATGCCCAGTGTGAATGTGCAGAGATATTTCTGCCCAGTGTGAATATACAGACATTTCGATGCCCAGTGTGAATGTATCGACATACTGATGCCCAGTCTGAATGTGCAGACATATTGATGCTCAGTGTGAATGTGCAGACATATTTATGCCCAGTGCAAACGTGCAGATGTATTTATGCCCGGTGTGAATGTGCAGATGTATTTATGCCCAGTGTGAATCTGTAGTCATATTTTTGCCTGGCGTGAATGTGCAGACATATTGATGGCCAGTGTGAATCTACAGGAATATTGATGCCCATTGTGAATGTGCAGAAATATTGATACCTAGCGTGAATGTACAGACATGTTTATTTCCAGTGTGAATGTGCAGACATATTGATGCCCATTGTGAATGTCCATAACTCATACCTCTCACCTCGCCAGATTTTCGCAGAATGTCCAAATTTTGGCTCTTATTTGTGATTTGTTCTTCATAAAATTTGTAGTTTTCTGGAAAATGACTGGGATGATCTGAGGACTGAAGTCCCTAAATAATGACATACATTTTGGTTTCAGACTTTATATCTTTCAGAAAATGTATGCTAAAACAAATCCTGCTACTCTAGCAACTTTCTAAGTTTACAAAAGCAATATTTAAAATATGTCCCTATTCTGGGGCCTTTGTCCTCCCATTTTGTCAGGCTTTGTCCAGATTTCTTGCACTAAAAGGTTGAGATGTATGGCATAACTTGATTTGTTGACCCACTGCAAGTGGTGAAAGCAAATGTTTGATAATGTTCATGTTATCCTGTAGTCAGTATTGCAGTTTCATTGCTTGATTCAGAGCATGAGGGGAGGACATACATGATATCTTATATACACAGACCAGTTATAAAGTGGAACTGAACCACGTAGAAAGAATGTAGACTAACTGAATTATGACTAGAGCATTTATATGCAGGAAGGGGATACTGCACAGGTATGACATGCATCTACCATGCAATTTTTACAGAATCATGGTACATTGTAGGGGTTGATTAGGTGCTGGGTTAGGCACTACACAATAGAGGACTGTAATCAAATGAATATAATCCTAGATGTTGCTATAACTGAGACACATGTGCATGCAGCATTTTCCAATAGTAACCATATCACTGCTATGTAAAGTGGAACAGCCACTTAAGAGTACATGTATAGAGTCTTTACTGGTGTACTGTATGCTGTGCAGGTCATGGTAGGCAAGATGCATTTCCATATCTTTATCTTTTACACCCTTTATATCTTTTACATCTTTACCTTTTATTTTTTTCATTCATGATTACTATGTCCACAATATGAGAGGATACAAGTAATAAAAGTGTAACATGACCAGAGTAGTCAGACTATGGATATGTAGGTGCAGAAAACATTAGATAACTAAAATGTAGAGTAACGGGTGTGAATTTTATTGTGACTAAGAAAATAGGTGTAAGAAATGCATATGCTCTACTAGAGGATGCTGGTACTTGCAGTATGCAATGAAGGCTAGAATACTACCAGCCACGGCCCTGATGTCATCTGATTGACAGGTGATTTGGTTACCATTACTGTAACAAGGTATGTGGAAATTAAACATACTTTTTAATGTATCTAGCATATACAAGTTTTGGTAAGGTAGCTCATGTCAGGCAAAATAAAGGTCTGAGTGAGACAACAGGGTACCTGCGAAACCATTTAGATGCTGACTGAACAGCTTGCTTACTTTTCAGTACAGAATCTTAACTGTGTGTTCCATGTAGGGAGGAGTGAAGAGCCTGAATGGGAAAAGATGTCAGAAAATGAAAAAAATTTATGTGGATATAGGTTCATAGGTTCATATGTTCCCTGGCTATTTCTTCCCACACTATTTAATTCCCTGGACCCCTGTCTAGCAGAGCAACTGACCTGATCCCCGGGGTGAATTTCTTTCTCCCATCCAATCGTCAAGGTTCCTTTTGAAGAGGGCCAAAGAGGCACTCTGCTTAACATGTATGGGCAATTTATTCCAGAGTATGGGGAGTATCTGGGTCAGGAACCTATCCCTCCAGCATGTTTTGTTTATTGTGATGACAGGGTTTAGATCCCTGTAGCATGTGGCTATGAGGGATTGGAATTTCTTTAAGTGTAGCATGTCCAACAGCTCTGGGTCTGACATGGCCTTGTATGTTAAGTAGAGATCGCCTCTGAGTAGACGATATGCAACAGAGTATAGCTGGAGTTTTTTAAGACAGTCAGTGTAGGGCATCTGCTTTAGGCCTGTGATTCTTTTAGTGAGATATTTCTGCGGCCTTTCCAGTTGTTGCAGATGTCTTGAGAGGTACATACCAAACAGGGCGTTGTATTCTATAATGGGTCTAATGAGGGATGAGTACAGTGGGACAATGACCTCCTTTTTTCTGGATGAAAAGCCCTTAGTGATGAGGTGTGCCACATAGAAGGATTTCCTGACTGTTGTGGCGATGTGGTTATCAAAGGTGAGACCACTGTCCACCTGTGTCCCTAAGTCTCTTATCACACTTTCAGTGTTTAGTGTAGTGCCACCTATATGGTAATTCATGGATACATGTTTTTTCCCCAAAGGGGATAACTATACATTTCTTGGCATTGAGCTTGAGCCCATGGCTCTGGCACCAAGCATCTGTTTCTGTAAGGCTCCTTTGTAGAGTATCCACATCATTTGGGGATTCAATAATGGTTCCCAGTTTGCAGTCATCTGCAAACTTTGTTAGCCAGAGTCCCTTAGTGTTGGCCTGTACTTCAGAGAAGTAGATGCCAAACAAGAGCGGTCCCAGGACTGAACCCTGAGGTACTCCACTTGTCACTTGTCTGGAGCTGGATTTGGAGTCAGCTACTTTTACAGTGTGAATTCTATCAGTAAGCCAGTTAGCAACCCATTGGGTGACATAGGGATTAATGCCCAGCTTAGTAAGTTTATCTATGATTCCAGAGTGGAAGATGGTGTCAAAGGCCTTGGCAAGGTCTAGATAGGCTGTGTGGACCACCTTACCCTTGTCCATGGCTCTGGAGACTGATTCGAAGAAGTCAATCAGGTTCAGGAGACAAGATCGGCCCTTCATGAACCCAAACTGGATGGAGTCCAGTGTTTGAAGGTTGCCAATGTCTTTGTTTATAAGTTCCATGATGATACGCTCCATGGCCTTGCAGATGAGGCTTGTCAGACTGATGGGACGGTAGATTCCGGGATCCAAGGTGGGATCCCCCCTTGTGGAGTGGGATCACTGTAGCTCTGCGCCACTCAGTGGCATGAAACCTGAGGTGAGGCTATGATTAAACATGACACTTGGGTGAGGTGCCAGTTCATATTGTAGTTCATGTAGTACACAGCCTGGTATGTCATCTGGTCCCATGGATGCTGTATTCTTAGTTTTGGAGAGTGCGATTTTTACCTGTGTGGCTGTTATTACTGGAATTTGGCAATCTTCCAGTATTGAGATGAGCCATTTAGGGGGTAAGAGGCGGGTGAAGTTGGCACTGAATCGATCTGCCAGGATATTGGCAATATCCTTGGGATCAGTATATTTAATGCCATTCGGTTTTAGCTCAGAGCAGATCTGAGCATTGCCATTTAGATTCTTGACATAGTTATAGAATGCCTTGTGGTTTTCTTTGGAATCTTTGGCAATTTTATTTTCATAACTAGCTTTGGAGGATTTTATGAGGGATCTCAGTTTCTTACTGAGGCTGGTAAGGGAGTTTTTTGCATCCTAGGATTTTCCTCTTTTCTGAAACAGTTTCTTCCTTTTGTTGTAAAGTTTGTTTATGGCAGGGGGCCACCAGATTTGCTTACTTTTTTGGATGAGAGCATCTTGGTTCTATTTGGGATGGCACGATTCATGCATGAGTGGATGTGCTTGTGCAGTGCCTTAGTGTAGGATTCAGCAGTTGAACTTTCAGTTCCTGTCTGCATGGGTGTCATGAAGTTTGTCACTTCTGACTTGAGTAGCATGAAGTTGGCTTTGGAGAAGTTTTTTATGGAGGTTACCTTACTGGGGTATGGGGGTAGGATGTGGATGTTAAGGGTGATTAGCTTATGGTCAGATCTGACTAATGAGGGGGTGACCATAGGTGTGGAGCATCGATTTCCCATGTTGGTAATGACCAGGTCTAGAATATTGGAGCCCCTGGTGGGACTATGGATTAGTTGATCCAGGGCGTTGGAATTTATGAATTCCAAGAACCATTGGGCAAAGGTGTTGGTACATGAGACGTTTTCCCAGTTAATGGCAGGGTAGTTAAAATCAACCAGTATTAGGGTGTTTGGTTCTATCTTAATATTTTACAGTATGTTTAGAAAGGTGTAGTCAGAATATTGGGGTATGGTGGGGGATCTGTAGCAAGCTACAATTTGGATTGCAGTCTTACCTAGTGTTAGTTGCACCTGGAGAATTTCGGACACATTGTGTTGGATAACTAGCCTGGTGGTGTGAATATCCTTGGTGAATATTGGCACTCCTCCACCTTTAGTGTTTCGATCCTGGTTTGGTGGCCGAAAAGTGTGGTAAGAGTTGTAGCCTGGTATTGCAGGGGTGCTCTCTGGAGACTTGAACCAGGTCTCAGTTACTGCACAGATATCGATGTTCTCCATGGAGTGCCTCGAGAGAGTGCATTTTGAGGTGTAGACTTTTAGCATTGAGTAGCATTACCTTCAGATTTTGCATGCTTGTACCTGTTACGGTGGTGGTTTTGTCCTTTGAACTTTGCCTAAAAAAGGCACTATAGGGGTGGCAAGAGCCTTAGCCAGCAACCTGAATCCCAGGGGCGACAGGTGCAGACCATCTCTGGCAAAGCATCATGGTCTGTCAATCATGTCATCCCAGGCAGACAGATACTGGATCCCCTTTGAATGACACTAGAAGTTTAGCCAATTGTTGAAGTCAATCATTTTGTCCTTATATTGTGGTATAATTCTGGGCGAAGGCAGGATGCTACTCAGGGCTAGGGTCATACCTGCCTGGGCACATGATTCGAGAGCTCTTCCATGTCTCTTTTCATGTAGTCCAGGGAGGTACGTCTCAAGTCATTCACTCCAACATGGACAATGACAGAGTCATATTTGTACTTGTTATGGAGTAACTTGAGTGCATGCGTTAACCTTAGGTATCACGAGGCAAGCAGAGCATATCAACTACTTCAAACTATAACAGTCATATCGGCAATGCTAGTGGTGCCTGTGTCATTAATCTCCAAGAAATTATCCTTTGTCAAATGGTTACATGTCAGAAAGTACAAATGACACACGGGTGCCAGTTTCTAGCAATAAACATGCTTTACTGACTTGTTCAAGTCAAAAGTGATACCACTTTACCCTTCATATTTCTAAAACATCAGGATTTTTGATATTCTTACTTTCAAAGATAAAACAGATTGTACTAAAGGTCCTCGGAAAAACAACTCCTGGCCCATAACTGCAGTAAAGCATCTTTCACTGGTCACATCTGGGAATAGACCAACACAGTCTTTTCAGGTAACTGATTCATATTGCTTGTCTTTTTCTGAATATTCTGAGCCTTAAAAACTGTTCCTGCTTAACTAGAAGCTAGTCTGCTACATAAGAAGCATCTGCAAAAGCTCTGCTGTCTCTTGCGTTTACAACAGATGTTTTATACTTCCCAGTACTCAGCATTATAGGTCCTTTATCTTTCTTTCTCTCTCATTTTCCCTTTTATATGTATATATCTGCTGTGTGTCTCTTATAAGCATGATGAAACAGATTTAATTACCTGTCTTAGCAGGGCCTTTCAATGGTAACACTCAAGTCATCATCTCCACAACCAGGAACTTTGTCAGGATACAGACAAAAGAAATTATCTTGTTATCCAAAAGAAGCTGGACCCAATATAATAGATTCTGTGTGAACAAAGCTACCTAACTGACAATAGAGGTTGGAGAGTTAAAGCTATAAATCTCTGAAATGGTCTTAAGAGACTATTAAGAATTCAGTTTTAGCTATTTTAAGATTATGTAGAACATTTTGAAGTATAGCTTGCATGAATTGGAGTTCTGATCTTAATCATTTATATATATATTGATCTGATTACCAGGTAAGTAAATTCATTCAAGGAACCCTTTTCAGCCACAAGTTGGATCAATGACACTTAAAATGTAACTCACCAACAGCGTAGCAAAACATACAATATGGGATAAGGTACAGGCACTAAATTATAAGGATATATAGCATGCACCTTTTAAACAGAAGCAAGCCAGACAGTATACCTGACCTACAACCCTGCTCCATCTCCCTATTATGAACACATTCGGGGATATGCAATATGCCTAACGGTTTCTAATACAGCACCTAAATTGCTAATGCACTTGATAAACACTTTGCTAAAGGAGGCAATAAGATTCAGAAATGTTCCCTATTAAGTGTCAGTGTATATTCTTGATATAATCTAAATGCCAACAATCCCACTGCATAGCCCCTGTGTTTCTTCAAAGTCATCCACTTGCATAACAACTCTACTTATATATTAGTTATTATACTACAAATGTGACAAGAAAATCTCTGACAAGTATGAAGTATTAAGGCTGTTACAACACATCAGGGAAGCTGCTAGGTTGCACTGCTTAGTGCAGTCTGATTTTTTGTTAGTGTGAGACTGTGAGTCATTCTCTGTAATTAAAAGGGGTGATCTGTTACACCACAACTGCAGAAATCTCATCAGCTTGCGATATGTAGATAATACCACTCAAATGGCCAAAAGTGAAGAAGATAAGAAAGGCCTGTTCATGAAGGTAAATGTAGAAATTGCAAATGACGGTTTGTTACTCAACATAAAAAAACTAAAATTATGCCATCTAACTCTATCAGTTCCTTGGAAATAGACAGATAAGAAGTGGACAGAGTGACATTTTATTTTGCTGGGTCAAAGATTTTCCTGCAGATGCTGATTACAGCCATGAAATTAAAGGACATTTGCTCTTAGGAAGAAAAGTTATAGCAATTCTGGATAAGGTTTTAAAGATCAAGGACATCAGCATATGTCTAAATATTCAAAACTGTGGCTTTCCCAGTAGTAACATGTAGGTATGAGAGCTGGATTATAAGTATGCGGACATGACAAGTATCACTTCTCATAGCAAATTATTAGGAATGATAGTTGATGATAATCTTACATTTGACCAACATATACAAAACTGCATAATAAAAACTTATCAAAACTAGGAATGCTTTATAGAGCCAAAAACCTTCTCATCAATGTAACTAATGCTATACCTGCCACTACTTGTCTCCTCCGCACACTTTTTTATGGTGCTCCTATCCTTACTAACCTTCAGCCATCACAAAAACCAACACTTGAACAAGACTGTAAAAAAATTACTAAAGCACTAAAAAGTCTACGTTGGTTAGAGCTACCCCATCAACTAACATATACATAGCTTCTTATCCCCTATAAAATCATCCAGAATCCATCTTTTTGTCCAGCACTAAATAGCATTCTACACAACTGTGTTCCCAGTTGGGCATTTAGATCTATTGAGCAAAAATGCCTACCGGTCCACAAACCTACTAAATATGTTGCATACTGTCTGCATTTGTACCATGTTACAAAGGCCTGGAACTCCTTATCTCTGTCCATTAGGTCAGTACCCTCCCTCCCATCCTTCAAAACCATTCTGAAAGACTTTCTAGGCAAAAGTTGTCTCTGTTCTTCTCAACACCAGGATAAATTATATTCCTAAATGTGATAAATACCTATCTATACCTTACATCTCCTTAGTCTCCTTTCTTTCATTCGCTTTCTTACTTCTATCGCTTCTCTCCTCTGGCTTTCTGTCTAAATGTACCATAAGCCTTCTTTTCACTCATGTCGTATTGCAGTTCCTGTTTGTATTATACTAACCTACCTTTAGTTTCTCTATAAACTGACTAAAATTTCTGTATTAAAACTATTAAATCATTATCATATAACTTGTATCTATTCTTAACCAATGTTGTCATAATTTTGTATAATCGTTTAAACTGTAGCTGTTTTGTATTAATTCAAAGACTGTAAATTATTGTTAAAATGTTTTGTAATAGTTTGGAGCTTTCCTCCTCAGGCCTCCACTGAAAATGGGCTCCTATCCAGTCGGAGTTTCCTAGTAATGTCAATAAATGAATATATATATATATATATATATATATATATATATATATATATATATATATATTCTGTTTTTGAAGAAAATATGCGAGCATTGCATGGCAGGTAGATCAAAATAGTCCATCCTTAAGGGAATAAATCGAGATTGCTTATTGGAAGGCATGACAATAAAACTAAAAAATATTCTGAACATGAGATAGGATTCAATAGAGAAAGAAGACACTGAAGTGGGGAAAGATCAAATGCAACAAAAAGAAGGAATGGCAGAGGCTAAGATGGATGGAGATCATTACTGACATAATGAATATGAATTCGCACATGCTTGAATCAATATTTCAAAGCATGCAGTCGTGGTGTGCTAGAGATTTTCAGAAAATAAGGAGTAAGATTTGAGTGTGACTTAACAACAAGAACAGTAAAAATAAAATGCATTTTCAATGTAAAATGGGCCTACATGATTTATTAACAAATGTGGTTTGAAGATTCACAAAGGTCGCTTACAGGATCAGTCAAGGTGTTACTGTGCAGCATAGCATGCTACCCAAAGCATAGCATGTTATGGAATCTACTTCAGTACAAGAGTTCAGATTATGTACATCTCTAAACTTCCTATTAGTTCAGTATACGACCATGATTTTGTCTAGGTACCACAGCTGCATTCAGGTTAACTATAAATGCTGCCCATCATGAAGACTGGTGACATGAATTCAACGGAAATACTTTATTTTTTTAGCAGACTCAGTTGCATCATTCTCTTTTCAACTTCCTTCACAGGAGGGTTTCTTATGAGTAGAAACCGCTTAAGGAAAGGCAAGCCTCCATTACTATTGTTTGCTTTTAAGTAAATAATGTTGTTTATTGGTCCCTTAAATTTTCAGGTGGATGTTACATATTTTAGGATGTATCATGTAAAGACAGAAGAAAGTATGAGGGCTGCATATAAGAATAAGGTTATTGGCAAAGTTAAGATTTACATAGCTTTGTATTCTTTGTGCAGTGTTAACAACTTGATTAATTTGTCCTTGCTTTTTGTTTTCTATAATCTTTTATAACTATCTGTTGTGCCGTCCAAAACTGTGGAATGATTCTGACCCTAAAATATGTATTCAGATATTTTGCCAAGTGCAGGCAAATGGGAATAATTACCTGAGCTTTGAGAAATGAGAAAGCCTGAGTGTGTGTGCGTGTGTGTGTGCATGTGTGTGTATGTGTGTGTGTGTGTGTACAGATGTCTCTGTGAATGGACTTTATATCCTAGCAAGGTGTAATCTTTGGTTTACAGGTACAAGGACTAAAGTGTGGAGTGAGGTCTTCTTCATAATGTATAAGAATATCCTTAAATGATCCGTAGATAAATATTAAAATGCCAGCCTTCATTTTAGACTGCTAAAACACTGGATTAGTGGTTTTCAACATAGGATAACCAGAAGAATTGTTACACAATGGCCCTGCCTTGAGACATATTTGAGATGATAGCAAGGACAGACCTACAACCTAACCTCAGAAGTTGGTGTAGCTATCAGAATGAATATCTATATCAGAATGAATATCTATGTAACCAAAGAAAACAATTAAAATCCAATAATGCATTAAACAAGAAAGATCACTATAATCTCCCAAAGTTTCTTTTATCAGGATTACCCTTGTTGATGCCATTACTTCCTTATTTTCTTCTATACTTGAAAAGATCCACTGTATGATATTTTTGGTATGCTCCAATATTTGGTACTTAAACTGCTTATGCTCTTTATCTTATTTTTGCATCATATTCCTTGATTAAGCCTAAAACAGTCCCCTGTGCCTTGGTCATATGTCTCATAGGTTCATAGGTTCATAGGCTAACTGCCCTTGCGAGCCATTTTAAGCCTAGCCAGTTATCCCCTGTGATATTCAAACCCTGTACCTTGTGTTTGTAAGGCAAACACCTTCCTAATTTTCATGGATGTCTCAGATTTTACCTTTAACTATTTACCTTTACCTCATAAATTTTTAACTTTATGCTAAAATGGTGAGATATAAAGTCAGTACAGGATCCTAGTAATTACAACTAGACTTCTTTCTCATCACAAAATGTATAGTAATAAAAACCCTCTTATTCTATTAACTTTATAAGTCAATGTTGTCAGTGTTTTATGTATATAAGTATATCTGATTCTAAGCCTTTGTCCTTGATTTTTTTTTTTTTGGTATTAATCGTTCAGGTTTGTGCACTAGCAGTAAATCCCAATAACACAAACTGGTGGGAAAGCACTATTAACTGTTGCTGTTTGATGTTATTGGACATGTCTGGAGTTTGAATGGAAGGTGCACAGTTCAGGGTTTAGAGATCCCCAGAATCTTTACTGGACTCTTTGTAAAGTGCCACAACTGAATGCTGTCTCAGGGGGACTATACAGGCTTCCAGTGCAATTATGAGACTGAGACATGTAATAGTCTGACCAAGGCTGTCTCCATTGTGACTGGCATTCCACCCATTGGAGAACACTGTAGGGATCACTATAATGACCTCAAAAGGTGCAAGTGTGATATACTCAACCAGTGGCTGGATGAGTTTAGGACAGCTAATATCCCACAGTTGAGTAAGTATATAGATGAGCAGAATTTATATTCAATAGAAAGCTGCATACAGTCAAGACTGGTATGCATAATGCTCTTCTCTTTTTTCTCTCCTTTTCCTTACACAGCTAATCAGGACATTCTTGTGAACAGGGAAGCCCATGCTGAGCATCTAGAAAGACTGAGGGGAGCATGGGGTATGTATGTAGCTCAACATAGATGTTATTTTAGCTAGCATTGTTCTCCTGTACAGTAGTAGCAAATTAAACATGCATATCTTAACTATAAAAGTAAGCATGCATGCTTCAGTCTGCAGCATAAGCCACACTGTAGTCAAGTGTAATACTGTAGTCAGATGTTGTGGGTTCAAATACCATAAGTAACAAATATAAAACAAATATAAAGCTCCTTTAAAAATATTGCATAATTTAATTTCAACAGAGGTGGCATAAATGCACTACTTTTAACTTAATCTGTATAATTTAACCAAGCATATGTGCAATATGTGCACATTGCAAGGATTACTTTGAGCAATCATTACTTAGAGTATGTAGTTGTTAAGAAGTAGAATTAAATGTAAATGCATAGATAAATACATAATTATTGTGATAATGCATTGTATCTTACATATGATGGTACTAATTATCTCTTTTCTTTTCTTAATCCAACCATTGTCTAATTTTTTTTATTTTTGTCTGTATCATCAAAATGTTTCCCTGTCATCTATCTCTGACAATTCACAAAACGGTTTACAGCAAGGGGGAGGTAGGCCAACTCCCCATGACTCAGCCTGCCCCCTCTCCACCTGCTCCTGCACTGACGCACAGCACATCTGGGACACAACCTGGCAGCACTGTCTCTGCACTACCCAAGCCCTCCACATGAGGTAGTACTACCCCGGCAGCTGGTGCTGTAATACCCTCTGGGAGTACTGGCAGACATGGGGATTTTATCACCCGTCAGGAGTTGCCAGGATTGGTGTGCAGGATTGTGCACAGCACCATTGGTGCACATCTAAGCTGTATGGAGAGGATGCTCTATTTTTTGGTCTGTAGGAGAAACTATCAAGCACTCCAACAACCATCAGAGTAAGGAGACAATGATGCTGGTGAGGACTAGATTCTCACTGTCCCCATCTTTGACAGATATGGGCATCTGTTGTCCCCACCTTAACATCAGTCATGGTGTCCCTCAACCTGTTGTGTCCCTCACCTTCCCTGTTCATACCTCTTAAATTCTTAGCACAAAAAATCTGGACAAGGCCAAAAATGATGGAGGAACAAAGGCAAAAATAGGGACAGATTTGAAATATTGTTTGTATTAACTTAGAAAGTTGCTAGAATAAAAAACTTTAGTGTTACCATGCATTTTCTGAATGATATGAAGTCTGAAACTTAAATGCCTTTCATTGTTTAGCGAATTCAGTCCTCATTGATTTGCTAGAGAACCACAAGTTTTATGATGAACAGACCAAAAATATGAGGCAAAAATCTGGACAGTTGAGAGCTATGTCCCTGTCTTATCTTGTTTGTTCTGTTTGTTTGCATCTGCTTCCTACCTACATCCCTTAGCCAACATTCCTCTCTTACTGAAGTAAAATAAAAAAATGGGCACCTGTCCCACACAAAAAAAATCACCCCATAAATAGCTCTATACTTTGCACAGGTGTCATCTCAACACACTTGATTCAGTACAACTGGCTATACAACATGACTGCCCTGTTGTCACCCCTTCTTGTTAAGGTGACAGTCCAAATTCAGCTAATATTCTATACACATTTTCATTTTATACTGTTGAAGAAGTGGACAGCAATGGTTATTTCCTACTTCCCTCTTGCCCATTCCTATATTTCTTTCCCTTTGTTAAAGTGTTATTAGACACTATAAAATACAGACTTGTGCTGTGGCAGCTGCATTTAATACTGCATTCCCTAGTAGGTATACTTAGGTAGGGGTTCTGTTTTCACTGTGGTCAGCTTGCATTTGTGCGTGTTTGTTCAGTTAGTTGAAACTCAAGAGACCATTTCATATCAGCACGTGGAACATTGCTATTACCATCTTTTGGGGGGTTCTATTCTCACTGCAGTCAACTTGTGTGTGTGTGTTCACTTGGTTGAAATTCTAATAAAATGAACCAGGCACAACAAACTTAGAAGTAACAAACAAATAGACGAAACAGCAAAGCGAACTATAAGAAAATTTAATAAACAAGTCCAAGTCCAACACAATGTCCTTCTTTAAGCGCTTTTCGTTTGTTCCAAGTAAACAAACTTCTTCAGAAGTACTAACTAACACAACTACAACCAATTAATACAGAAAAGTGCGGGAAAACAAAATCAAATTGATAATTAAACAATTAAAAAGGGAATGTTACATACCTTAAAAGTGATAATATAAAAATATTTAAAAAAATGTTTTTTAACAATATATACACCAGAGGCATACACCTCCATATGAAAGCTGCAAACAATTGATACACAATGTTTCATACTTCATCAAGTTTAAAAAATATTTTTATATTATCACTTTTAAGGTATGTAACATTCCCTTTTTAATTGTTTAATTATCAATTTGATTTGATTTCCCGCACTTTTCTGTATTAATTGGTTGTAGTTGTGTTAGTTAGTACTTCTGAAGAAGTTTGTTTACTTGGAACAAACGAAAAGCGCTTAAAGAAGGACATTGTGTTGGACTTGGACTTGTTTATTAAATTTTTGTGCAGTTCGCTTTGCTGTTTCTTCTATTTGTTGGTTGAAATTCTAGACAGGATTTTACACCAGCATGTCAGACAGAGCTATTGCCATCTTATTATCTCAGACACTGCAGATGTCATCCGCTATAACGTGTTGTTTGACACTATAAAAGCCAGATGTGTGCTGTGGTGCTTGCATTAAGTACTGTGCTGTGTAAACAGGTAGTTCTCATTATAGTCAACTGTGTACGCTATCAACACTCGCTATTGTGGCAATTTTAGAGCTATATGTGAGTCCACAGCTATGTTAAACCGTACTCCACACATCTCATTGCAGCATACAATGATTATGTCATCCTGTATAACATGTACTCTGACAGTATTCAAGATAAACCTGTGTTGTGGCAGTAACGTTAACTACTGTGTTTGCAAACTATTTTACCTACACATATAGGGGTTTTAATCTGACATCAGGCAACATATCTGTACAAATACCTATCACTTTTGAGACAATTTTACACAGGAATGTGACCCCACATCTATGTCCTCCACTTCTCACAACATGTTCTGCTCAGCATACACTGATGCTATCTTACTCCTTAAAATGCAATGTGATAGTGTTACTGTCATACATATGTGGTGTTGCTACTGTGACATTGCATGGCATTCTTATTCTATACCTACACAGGTGTAATGTTCAAATCAGGCACAGCCTACTTGTGTGTGTGTGTGTGTGTGTGTCTGTGTGTGTGTGTGTGTGTGTGTGTGTGTGTGTGTGTGTGTGTGTGTGTGTGTGTGTGTGTGTGTGTGTGTGTGTGTGTGTGTGTGTGTGTATGTATGTGTTGTTGTCATTAGTATGTTATGGCAATGTGATAGTGTTACTGTCATACATATGTGGTGTTGCTACTGTGACATTGCATGGCATTCTTATTCTATACTTACACAGGTGTAATGTTCAAATCAGGCACAGCCTACTAGTGTGTGTGTGTGTGTTTGTATGTGTGTGTGTGTGTGTTGTTGTCATTAGTATGTTATGGCCATTGTATGACCTTTGGAATTATTCTTCATTTTACTACCACCTGGAAAACCTTTTGCATAGCCTGGTGCATCCACCATCCTCCTTTTTCCACTGGTCACATGATATCCTTCCTGCAGAGGAGCGAAGAATGTCCTCATGTCAAATATGCATGCACACATCATGAAGCAGAGTCCTTTCATGAGCCTCTGCAAGCCATCTCAAGACAACTGCATGTGTGAGTAGTAATTCAGTCATGGTGTGGTGCACATGTCCCATATAGACTGTGGCAGGATGTAATACAATCAAACAAAGTATATACATATGGCTGATAGGCTTTCATAATACAGATATAAGAATTTTTGTAGGGTATAATAATGGCTAGGATTTCATGTGATGTTGGCCATTAGCCTAATAATATCCTATGACCCTATGAACAGTTGAAATGTCATTGTTGCTATCATTGACTTGATGTGTTATATTGAGGTGTGGATGTACAGCATGGCTACAAAAGGGTCTTACAATCTGTGATGCAAGTTAATGTATTTATGGCCATTGATGCCATTGCAGTACATACATCTTCTATAACAACTGTAGTAATATGCCTCCTGAGAACAGTTTACAAGGTATGATATACTACTATGTACATTGCTGTCATATTAGGACATGTGTTTTTGTAGTGGAATACATCAATCTTCTACACAGTTAACATCCCACCATCACAGTGACACTTGCAGTATGGTACAGGTGTGCATGTTTCTACATACCATCATTAAATGTTCTGTGACTGACATCAATACCAATTCATATTGATTACATGGCAACATTAGTCTTGTCACATACACATGGCTGTTGTTATGCTGTGATATACACAACCAATGTATTACATGTTTTGATGCAATTGCAACCTTGTGGAATTCATTGTATGTGCAGATGTGTTGCTACACCAATGGATTTTGAGGTGGTCAGCAGTACCATTTTGTGACTATTGCCATTTGTGTTGAGAAATGTTCTGCATGAACCACAGACAATTGCTCTCTAATGTGTCCTAATATGACATCAGGCCACTCAAACACTGCTTACCCAGGAAACACATATAGGCATATGTTGTGCAAGTGATCTAAGTACGTGACATTGGTACAGTTGTACGACTGTGTGAATAGCAACAGTATGTGAAATGTGATGAAGGACTAAGGCTGTATAAAGGTCTTGTCGAAAATCATTTATTCCATTACATATGAAATGTTCATCAGCCAAAGTATACATACTAACATTACTCATTTTTTTTCTCAGCAGGGTGCTTACTATGGCTAATAACACAGAAGCAATGAGCCCTGACATCATCGCAGGTTGCCTATATTGTGACTTAAAACCTGACCTACCAGACACAGTTGGATCTGTACGTCAACACAACCTCAAGATAGCCTATATTCTCAAAGAATAGTGAACAGCAACATGCATCCTTCTGACTATGGGGGACCATCACCTAATGCATGGAGTTATGCACCCATTCTGATTCTCTTCATCTCTCATGTAGGACAAGGAGTCAGCATTGCCCTTATTTAAAGAACACAAGTAATATCCCAACTGTGTACTAAACCCATATTTGATTTATTCAGGCTACATCACATCTGTTACATCTGTTCACTGTCTTCAAGAAGGTTACCAAAGGCATGCATGATGACAACACTATCACCTTGTGTAACTTGACCTGGCCAAGACATTTGACACAAATCAACAGTCAGGTATTTCAGAGAAACTGTCACTAGTGGCCATAAACACCTATGTCACCAAGTGGGTAGACAACTGGAACACATACGTGACAGAGAAATATGATGCATAGTGTGAAGTAATCTCTGTCTAGAGTTCATTGACCAGGTCTACCTCAGGACTCTGTGGTAGGCCCTTTCCAATCCATTATTTAAGTGTCAGACATCAAAATTGACTTACAAATCCTTTCTCCAATCAGCTCTGTGGAGGGCTGCAAATTGTGGACAATCATTGAATCCAAGTGTGGTATTGATAAAATGCATACAGTATCAAGACGCACAAAAGACTGATGCCACAGCCATAGGGACATGATAAATGAAGGAAACTCATTGGGGGATTAGTTTGATTATGCTTGCAAATACACAAGTTAATTACAATATGGACAACACACTCCTATGAGTTGGCCAAGTGGTATGTACACCTGTCAACTAGTGAGGATTGCTTGTTATTTCTAAAACAGGTGTAACAGTGTCCCACCAAATACCTCCAGCAGATGTTACATTCTGAGGGAGGTGTGCTTGATTCCCCTCAGCGACTGCTGCCGAATCATAATAATTGTAAAAGTGTGTTCTTGCAGAACCATCTATGATCATTCGCAATCACATATGTTATGTGGAAGACATAGGATTACTGGTGGTATTATTGCGATATTGTCCCTGATTGTGCATGCTTCTGTCTACTGTTGTCCATGGGCCCATTACTATGTATCCCACTTGGTTAAGATCTATAATGACATTACATTCATATTCAGGCAACTCATTTTGCACAGCTTTGCAATATGCACATAACCTCTATTGTATATACCATCTCTGACATATGTCCTGTCCATTGTTTATATCAGGATGCTTATATCAGAGAGTATCTGCTCCATTGATATGTGTCCTTGTGTGACAGTCACATAATATACAATAACTGTGCAGTTTGTACTGTATCATGTCAATATGTGATTACTGCCAATGTTATAACTGTCTTCATTGGCATGCCCTCATCCACTGTGCATTACCATGTTTCACCTGTCCTCTTCCCTTGTATTCATTTCTACAGCTCATCTGTGTCCATTTTCAATATACACACTTCACCAGACATTTTATTTATAATGCAGCCGATGTACCCTTACTGATCATTTACACAACTTTTGTTCAGTATGACTGACACAAGTTTCCACAATAGTCTGCAATGTATACACTTTTATGTAATGTGTTGGAACTATCTACTTGCTTTACAAATAACCCTGGTGATCATTGTGGCATTTCTTGCAATCACACAAACCTACTTTGCCCCTAGGTAAATAGGTTTACATGACTACTGCTGTCCATGTTGCTATACACGGTTTCCTGGAGGGCAACACTCTTGCTGGCCATAACCGCACTTGTTTACATTTAAATGCAGTGAGTGGCAAGCATATACAATTAGCACTGCTGCTCACAGTGCAAACATGTAACTCTGTGTAGGCTTCACAATAACCCTACTGTGCATGGAGTATATTGAATCTCCAGGTACATGATTAATTATAGTGTGTTTTCTTGGTTAAATCTGAGTGGGAAAAAAAAAGAAAAAAACAAGAGCATCATAGTCTCTTTCTGTTTCCAGTTTCAGTGCAGGCCCAGAAGAAAAGTTCCATATAAAATTTTCCAATGAACAACAGTGAAAAAATAAACAATTGTTACTTTGCATATTACATAGAGATATAAATAGTAAGTACACTTATCATATACCTTAAATGTTACGTCAAAGACATGTTAAAGTGTAATAGTTGGAGATACAAGAGCAATGATAATGCACATAGGTTCAGTATGTCTATTGATATAAATGAGATTGGATGACTCTAAAGCAGGAGGAGAAAACAGCGGAAGGAGTGGAAGGGTATTGTTCAGTTGTTTGTTAATGCTTGTGTAAAGGCCAAAGGCCATTCAAAATGCAGACTCTTCAATGAATGTATATACCGTGCAAACCAACCAGGTATCAAGTTGCTTTTTGAATATCTGCAAAGAAGAAAACTATCGAATATGTAAAGGAACCCGTTTTTACAGCTGAACCAGTGACTGCTTTAAATAATTTGCTCTTAAGACTGTCCTTTATTCCTCCATTCTATAAGTAAAATATGCACCACTGGATAATTTGTTCATATTCAACAACTCAATATTTAGTAGAGATTGATATTCTTCATTCCAGACCTCCCTATAGGCCAAATAAGGTTTACCCCTCAGGTGTATAAAATTGATTGAAACAAGGCCTAGGCTTTCCAGTGTAGATGGATATGATTTGGCTCTACCAATGATACATATTTAAATTTTCATTAAATACCTTCTAAAACCAGGAGATCACTTTTCCTGTAGGAGAAAAACAACATGTTATACTCGGTGGTTACATTTTTGTTACAAAAAACCTCAAAAGACAGTTGTTATTTCTTGTAAAGCTCTTAACAATTAAGCCAATAGCTCTTAATGCCTTAGCTTTAACTTTTACGGCATTAGTCCTATACTTAAAATGACTTCATTTAATAATACCTAAATCCTTATATTATGTCAATTTCTGTAACTCGTGGTGACCTAAGTTTATTTGATATTCAACAACTGGTTTCCTAGAATGTAAAGTAGAGCATTGATCATTATTAACTTTTAGTCCAGTTAAGTCTAACCATTCTGCCACCAAACATATGTAAGTACTGAACTGTTCAATATCATCTGCTGATATAATAACAGAACCTAGTTTAATATTGTCCACATTATTGGACATCCAAACATTAGCTATCTTAGGAATAAATGAAATTATCAGCTTGAACAATACTGGACATAGAACTTAGTGTGGGAGGGCTTTGCTCACTCCAACCCAACTAGATAAAAAGTTTCCTATCCTTACTCTTTCCAATCTATCATGATGCCAGTTAGCCACCCAACAAATAATGTACAGATTAATTTTGTGTCTGAACATGGATCAGTGATAGCAGAATGATGGACACTATCAAAAGCCTTAGACAAATCCAAACAGACCACCACTACAGACATGCCCATGCCTAAGGCAATTGTCACTGGGTCATAAAATTCAATTAAATTAGTGATTGTAGAGCATTTTGTTTGTCAAACCATGTTGAGTGAAGTCAGTTAAACATCCCTAAAAGTCTTTATTATGCAAAGAAAGTAGACACCTGTCAGAACTCTTTCCCAGTAGTGAAGTAAGACTGATATGTCTCTACCTATATTGTTTGTTTGGCCTTCCTTATGAATTGGAATTAGATCTACAAGTTTCCAACTAGCAGGATCAATGCCAGAATGCAATAGATTATAAACAAGTACAGTGATAGTAGACAAAATCTATTTACTGCAAAATGCCCAGAAAACACCTGGAATATTATCAGGTCCCATATCACTACCCTGTTTAATACAGATTAAAGATGCACGAAAAAGGGTCAGATTGAAAACTGGGCACATAATTATCTTCTAGTAAAATTCTTACAAGAGACATCATCAAACAGTGTAGCATCTTCGGCCAAGAAGTGAGCATTGAGAAAATTTGCCAGTGATTCTCCAGCATTCAGCACTTCTCCTTGGACAGAAATTGGTCTGAAAGATTTAACCTTGTTACCAATGTATCTAATGTAAGAATAACATTTCTGAGAACAAGGGTGGCATAGTGGTGCAGCGGTTAATGTTGTCGCCTCACAGCAAGAGGTTCTCCAGTTTGATTCTTGGCTGGGGTGCCTTCTGTGCAGAGTTTGCATGTTCTCCCTGTGTTCATGTGGGTTCCTCTGGGTACTCCGGTTTCCTCCCACATTCCAAAGACATGCGTCAGGAGCATTTCTCCCCAGTCCTCTGCTGAAAACAGGCTCTGTGGAATCTAGTCAGACTGTCCCGGTCAACAAATGTTTAAATAAAATAAGGGCTACTAATTAAATTATCTGCAAATTAACTTTTTTCTAATCACAAAGAGGCCCTTAAATTTCTGCAGACTAAATTATGGGCCCATTTTAAATCATTTCTATGGAAACTCTTCCAGAGCCTACATTTCTTCACCCTTTTTTTGTCAGAAGTTTTGCATGACCAGTATTCCATCATGGAGGTGTAGAACTCAGTAAATTGTCAGTTATTGATTTCTTATATCCAGACAAATGTTTTCAAAGTCCTGCCATTTATTCACAACATTATTTACTTTGGAGGAATTCAAGTCCATAGAGTTTATTTAATTAATATTATTCAGATTGAACAGCTTAGACATATCAAAATACTCTTTTGTTGATTTGTGTGGAAAGCTTTAGCTATTATATTAAATTCAAAAGCTAAGTGATTTGAACTGCATAATGGACACAGTTGTTTAATCTCAGAAATGTTATATAGAATATTTATAAATAGCACATCGAAGATGTTGTTTGATCAAATAGAAAAATCAGTCACCTGAGCCAAATTGATAAGCAGAATAATCAAGAAAAACATAAGAAGATTGACAGTGTAGACACTATGGTAACAGTAGATAGGTAAGGAAACAAGTTGAGTAAGGGGTGGTATTAGTAGGAGGGTATTAAGGATGCAGGTTAGAAGGAGGAGCAGTGGTGGGAATGAATGAAAGAGAAAAAAGGGACATGGGATAAGAAAGGTGAGAGAGTCAGGATGACTGCTAGAGAGATTAATTGTAATGGAAGATAGAAAGAAGGGTGAGTTTAGTCAGGATGGGAGTATGAGCATAGCCATGAGGAAGTTAGCTGTTGTTTTAAGTTGTGTTTGAAATGTGTGGTAATGCTGTCTTGCTTTAGGATGGGTGGGATAGAGTTACATCGCTTAGAAACAGGCTGAGTAAGTAAAATGAGATGCCTGCATTTTTATGAGACTTGGTCCTACTCAGAAGATGTTTGTTCTGTGAGTGGAGATTCCTAGGAGGAGAGAAGTGTTTCAGGATATTTTATAGGGATAGACAGGTGTTGTGTTTGAGTATTATTTTGTGGGCGGTAAGCAGATGGGAGTAGTTAAGTTAATTAGATAGTTTGGTAGTTTGAGCCAATGCAGGAGCTTAAGTGCTAGGCAGTAGTGTGAACAGTTTGGTAAGATGCATGCAGGCTTAGCTATTTTATTGTAGCAACCCCCTAGTTTATTTTTTAAAGTGAGTTTAAGATTAATCAGGATAGGTGCTGCATACAGAAGTAAAAAAGAAGGTAAGATGTTGCTAAAGAATTCCTAGAAGATTCAGAGAAAAGGGGTTTGTTTCAGTAGAGGAAGCTCAGTTTTTTGGTGTTTTCTTGATGGCTTGAAGGATGTGTTGATCATATTTTCAGTTATCATCAATTATGATGCCAAGAAGCTTTGTACTGGAAATTCTCTAAGTTATTGTATTATTTTCTGATGTAATGTTGAAGGATCAGTTTTGTGCTAATAGAGAGTTTGAGTAAAAACAGCATTATTATTATTGTTTTTCAGCATTTAATAGGAATTGGTAGTCCTCTGGGCAGGCCTCAGTAGAGGAAAAGGAGTCCTGCATCAACTTGTGGAGTAGTGGTAGACCTGGTGCAGTACATATGAGAGTGTCATTGTCTGTGAATTGCACTATGGAGGCTTCTTTGGTAGCTCTGTGAAATTTATTAGTGAATATGTTGCATTGTAAGGGGACAAGAATAGATTCCTGATGTACAACAACAGAGGCAGAGAGAAAGGTGAAGAGATTTCATTTCTATTTTACAGCCTGGAGGCTGTTGTTGAGATTTTGGTAAAACTAAGTAGAGCTGTGGTGATAGAAACCATGTTGAGTACTGGAGAGGATACTTTTATTGTGAAGATGATATGGCAGTTGGAAATTAGTGCATTTTTCTAGTATTTTGGAGAATGTAGGTAGAATGACTGTAGGTGGGTAATTGGAGGGGTCAGTGAATGCCCCCCCCCTTGTGTAGAGGTATGATGTCGTATTTTTTCCATATGGAATGGATGTAATTTCTGTAATTGATCAGTTTATGAGTATAGATACAGTGATGGCATTTGCAGTGATTTTGAGATACTCTGATGGCAGAGTGCCAGGTGATGGGCCAGAAATGTTTAGTTTTAGATGGTGTATTTGATAGAAGAGCTAGATTCTAGTCAGAGGGAGAAAGGATTTTGGTGGTTATTAGTGCTCTTTGAGACAGTGAAACTGAGAGGTGGTTTGTTATTAAGTTGGGAGAGAACAGAATGTATGAAATGTGTATTGAACTGGGTAGCTATAGCATCCCAGTTGTTATAGTTGGTGATGGAGTGGTAGTTTGACCTAGGTATAGTAGTCTTATGATTGTGCTCTGTTGGTGGTTGTCCTGGAGCTTGGAAAAGTATTTTGTTTTGTCTGGTTTGATTTTTAGTTTTAAAAGGTCCCTAAGCTATCTAAAATATTGCCATTTCTGTGTCATTTTGTCAGTAGACCACGTTTTCCAAGCTTTATTTCTCTTTTGTTGAGTTGAGTGGTTTCTCTTGTGATGCATGTGGTGGGTTTGGATTAGATTTATTGGGATTTGATGGGAGCTAGTTTGTTTAGTATGTTGAGGAATATGTTGGTAATGCGTCTATATTACCCGATCGAAAGTTTAGGTTAACAAATACCTAAATGTCGTCCTGGTAATATTGAAAAATTTAAACAGCGAACAGCCGATTTAACTTAGGGAATGAATTCCCTTGGCCGCAAAAAAAAAAAAAAAAAAATTAAACCAAAATAAAATGAGGGACTTGCCCCCCCCACACCCCTGATGTGGGGGGGGGGTATCCCCCACCCCCAACTAAACATACCAAGTCTGAGATCACTCTACAGTGGGAAAAGGGCCAAAATTCAATAACGGCCAAGAGAATTCTTTCCCTGCATTAAATTGGCCGTTCGTGGTGTTTTGCATTCGGTATTACCAGATTGACGTTTAGGTATTCGCTAACCTAAACATTCAGTCAAGTAACAGGAATCCATTGGTAATGAGTTGTGGTATTGTCTAAGGGTAATTATTTGAGAATATCCCATTTATTTCACTAAGGTAGCTAATGAAGGTGTCATTATTGAAGGAGAAGAGCGTATGCAAACTATTTCAGAGTAGGTGTTTATGTGCATGATTAGATTGTCTCATGGCAAAGGCCGGTAGAGGACCACTGATGGTGTTGGATTGAAAGCCAACAGTTTTAATTTTGTTAGGGGTTGTGGTGTGTATCCAGTCTAATGTAGAATCCCTAGACTCCTCGTTAATGCATTTCTATATCTGAGAAGCAGAAGTGATAATTTGGATAAATACAAAGAGATTGATGGACATATTCTTGTCACTTTACAATGCAACATAAGTAAGTTAGTCAATATTAACATCACCTACAATGATAGTTTCCTTCTTGGTATTATTAGAGATCCAGTACAGAATTTCTTCTAATAATGGGATTTTGTTTTCAGGAGGGATATAGATGACAGTGATGGATATGCTCTTGTGTTTGTTGATTTGCAGGAGAGAGAGAATTATTTCTGTACTGAAAATTTGGGGTAAGCATAGGGGGTAACAAGTAATTTCTAGGGGTATTTTTTGTATATGATAGGCACACCGCCAGCATTTTTATCTTGTCTGTCATTTCTAATTATATTGTAGCCTGGGGAGAAGTTCTTGTTTTTTAGTACCTGTTTTAGCCAGGTTTCTATGGTTATTCTTATGTCAGGGGTATATGAGGCTACAGTATATAGGCATGAAAGTCTGGCAGTGTATTGTATGAGGATACAGTATATAGGCATGTAAGTCTGGTAGTGTATTGTAGATGCTCAAAATATTTAGCTAATCAAAGAAGACTGCTACCTTGATTGAGTGGAAGAGAATTATTAGGGATAGCTGAGGTGGTAGAGTTACAAGTGTCTACAGAGGGTCCAGGATTAAAATCTGTATTGCCATCTTGAGCAAGTTTGCATGAGAGCTGTGTGCAGTGAAATACTTTTGTGTATTTATGTTTCACCTTTAAATTATTTCTGTGTAGTGTGGGTTCTTCTTTGGTGTATATGTAATTAATGGAAGTATGGAACGTGATACAGTACAGGTTGGGTGGTATAACAGGGTGAGGGGGGTGATTCAATATTAAGGTTTAGTGCTCTGAAAGTGACAGTGAGGTTGAGTGACCCTGGAGAGTAATTGGATGTGTGGCAAGAGCAAGAAATGATAGCAGAAGTACAGATAGTAAGTGAAGGGACAGCCTAATACAGCTATAGTAAAGAAAAGTAGGTTTATAGAATTTAATGAGTGATCATTAGTATGAAATAAGGTGCTGCTGTTAAAGGTGGGATAGAAAATTTAGAGGGAGATGAAACAGAGTGAGGAGTGAAGGACCAAAAAAAGTTGTGTAACATAATATACTTTTTGTATAAGAGGGCAGAGTAAATAGGGTAGCTGTGACGAGCATGATTGGTTACAGGCATGAAGTGGGTATTCTTAGGAATTATAAATGTAGTTGGAGTATGGGTGGGTTTGAATTGAGGGTAGGATAGGGTAGAAAAGTGTGCCCGAGCCTAGTGAGGATGAATGGGGCATGTTCCAGCCCCTTAGGACAGTGCATTACCAAAAACAATCAATGGCATTGGCATTGCTGGAATTTGCTTGTAAGTAATTAAGGATGCTTACTAGTGTAAAAGCTAAAAGTAAATCTTGGACTATTTTGTATTAAAATAGTAGAATAAAAGCAATAATGGAAACAAAACACAATAGTAAATGAGTAAGTAGTTATCAGTGAGTCTGCAGAGAGTGGAACTGCGTATACAGTCCAAGAAGAATATTCACAAATGCAGTAGCCGGAAAGAGCAATTAAGAAAGTTCCAGATGCCTGCTACAGTAGGATTGTAGCTCATTAATTACAGAGTGAAGGGGATGAAAAAATTACGATGCGGAGAGGTAGTGGAGGCTATTTTTGATTCTAGTTCTGAAAAATTACCAACAGCAAACCACAAAGCACGGGCCAAGCATAAAAGAGACATTAAACTTGGTGCCATTTTGAACAGAGCAGGACAAAGATGACAACAAAATGAACAAGTAAATTCTCATCACACCAAATTAAAGTCTATAAGCTTTTCCAGGATTGGCTGCTGTATTCACTCTGCTGTGGTCTTTGGTGTAAGGGTGCAATCCATGACTATACTAAATTAAAGTTTGTAAGCTTTTGCTGGGCTGCCTGATGCATTTACTCTGCCGTAGTCTTTGGCAGAGCCAGGTTATAGATGAATACCTGCAATCACACTTTAGCATTAATAACTGGTCTCTCTTTCTCTCTCTCTCTCTCTTTTTTTTTTTTTTTACTCTATGTGTTAAACTTGTGTTTTGTAGAAGAGGACTTTGTGATTCTTTGTCAGGCATGGAAACTCAAAAGTATTGTCTTGGAACTCTGGATTAATGCAATAGGCAAAAATGCCAAGAGATTAGGAGGAGGGGTTTAGATGAGGCAGTCAGACATCAACATGGAGTGGGGGAGAAGGTGATTGTGTTTAGGGGAGACAAGTGAGGGAACAGGCAGAGTATATATCTGGAGTCAGCAAATGGTTTGGGTCAGGTAGAGAATCACTGGGAATTTGTTGATGACAGAGGAGTAGTGAAAACAGAAGGAAACTAGGGGCACAACTAAGGAGAGAAGGAATAAGCAGGAGAAGCTGGAGAGGGAATAGACAAGGGAAGAGCAAGAGGAGAAGGAAGGGATTCAGGAAAATATGAAGAGATGGAGACAACAGTCAGAGATGTTGTAGGAAAGGTAAACAAGAAGTGAGAAAGAGGGCTGTTGTTGTAGAGGGAAAGAGATAAATGAGAAGGACAGCAGGAAAATGTGTGTGTTCTGCAACAGGAAAGAAAAATTGTGCGTGGAGGAGGGGTAGTAACACATTAATGGATGTGACACATTAATGGAAGTGAAGTATAACAGCGGATCCAGTGTGCACAGTGGGAACAATTTTGGAGAATAGAGAGCCAATCATCAGTAAGATTAAAATCATTAAAACTTTTAAGCAATAGTCACACCTTGCTAGGATAATGAAACAGGAACAGTTATGCTACAGTAAACTTGGTTTAGAGTTTAGACTAATAAGCTGTATGAGAATGTGACTGAAATGTTCAGCAGCTGTGTGCAGGTAGGCACTGAGAAATGGTAAAGGAGCCAAACGAGATGAGGACAGCTATGGCAAGACAAGCACTAAAGCAATGCCAGGATAAGAGGCTGAAGGTAGCAGCTTTAGAAATGCTACATCTGCTGGCAGCAGGCACACCAAGGGAGAAGCGGATTAAGGAGTATAATAACTGGTTGTTTTAAGGGACAGAAAATAAGGGCTTGGGATAGTGCATAGCAGGATGATTGTCAGACAGAACAATTGCATTGGTATCAGATTCTGTCATAGCTCAGAAAGGCAAGCACTGCTTCAAGCAGGGTTATAATAGTACTTTTCTAAGGTCAAAGCACTGTGTGATATTATGAACACTAAAGCAAATGTAAAAACATAAAATGCATCAAATAAAATACATTGAATAAATAACAATGTTCAATGTCAATGTCAGAAATGTCAAATTTAAAGAACGGAAAGGCCTTCAAAAAGTATGCAACCCACTAGCTTAGGATCATACACTGTCACCCATCCACCTGTCTAAACTACTTTTAAAGTAGATGAGGCATCCAGATTTCTTAATTCTTAATGAGATTGAATTCCACCATCACCCAGCTCTGTTATGAAATAAATTTTCATTAATTCTGATTTAACCTATATTTACATCTACAGACTGCTTAGTATTTCTCTTTGTTAGGTTGTGGTCTTTTTTGTTAATCCCTAAACTGTCATAAATGTGATTATGTATACTTTTATAAATAACAGAACACTCCTAATCAAGCTGTAATTAAGATTTTCTTGTATACATCTCTCAAAACATTTAACCTGCGTAGTAAAATTTCTCTGAACCCATATTAGCCTTATTAACTAAGCAGTATTACAACTGCATAATGAAGACCTATATTAAATAACTAGTTTCACTCTTGCTTCATATAATTGAAATAGTGCCTTATTATCCCTACTAATAATGTTCCTGAAAATGTTTTTGATCTCATAATAAAATCTTTGAAGTACATGCAACAAATTAGACTCAGATCAGAATTTATTATCTTTCTTAACTTCCAAGTCCCTTTTCACCTTCTCTTCTTCTAGCATTACAGTCCTTCTTGGCATATAAGTAACATGGGTTATTTAACATATCTAACCATAGTTTTCTTAATACTAAACTAAAAATGGGATGATAGAGCTTGTGATTACACATTTGCCAAGTAAACTCGCATCCAAGATTGATCCTCATTTGAAGTGACCACTGACCCAATTTTAGTATCATCTGCATATTTAGTCATTGGATGACTGGACATATATATTGTAAACAAAACAAGGCCCAGAATGGCATACGCCTGAGCCAAGCAATTTGTCATCCAAGACAACGTTTCATATTCGTATCCTATACCATCTATGTTATAACCAGTATCAATTTATATTATTAACCATCATTAATGACACAATACTATCATATTGAACCATATGAAATGCCTTAGTGAGATCCAAATAAACTATGTCAGTGGGTAATCTGTCATCTTGGCCTCCCAGACAGACTGATACAAGCTTATCATATTTGCTTAGCATAAGTGTCCTGTGACAAAACCATGCTAACTTAATCCATGAAAATAGTTACACTAATTTGAATAAATAATAAAAATGATAAAGGTTAACTAACATACTCCCAGAAAAACAAATAATGTTAAAATAAACTTTCTTTTAGGAATGAAAATATATCTCTTGAATAGAAAATATTTCAGGAATGCCCTAAAGTAAGGCTTAGAGTCACTCAGCAGAAAAAGAGATGGTAATAAGTTCCACTGCATTGAAACCAGGTAAATTAAAGGTTGACATCCCAATTTGAAACAACAGAAATATTGCAATAAATCTTCGGGCACAAACATTAACACACTTTGCACCAGGGGCAGTTACCCCTCTTGTTCTGCCCTAGCTATGCTACTGATTGGTACCTGGTTGCCCTGAAATGGGGTGTCCAGTGGACTTACATGGTTAAAAACTGGGTATTATTATTACATTGTCAATCATGATGGAGAAATAAGTAAGCCCTATGCAAGCCTACACTCCATCAAAAGTACAGAAGGGAAGAAATTGTAGAAGCAGCATTTTGCCCTTTTCCCCACTGTAGTTTGATCTCAGAGTTGGTATATTTAGTTAGGGGGTGTGTGTTTGACATACTGCAGGTGTTTGATGGTTGAATGTTGGCCAACTGCCTCCATTCCCTGTGTAGAAATCCAGTGATGTGAGTAAGTATAATTTTGATTATCTGAAGTAGACCCATATATGTGAATATAAATATATACATACATAAACAGATACACATATATGAATATAGAAAGGTGCATAGATAGAAATATATTCAGTAGCTGATATAATAATAGTTAATATTGTATATTATCAGTTATTTTAAAGTTGTATAAAATTCAATTATCCCAATATTTACAGAAAATCCTGTTAAATACTGTAACATTTATTTTTTACTTCATTTGCCATTTATTCAACTATTAAAATTATGTAACGTCATAAAGTACCAGGTCCAGGTGGCATTCAAATTCTGACTGCACATTTTCAAACATTTCTTGGAGAAATTAACAATTTAGCTATTAGTTATGTGTAGTTACCATCAGTCTTCTAATTAACAATAACAAAATAAATAAATACAATTAACTATTTTTTCTGTAAGAATAATTTGATAAAAGATGGCTAAGATAATGCAACTCTGTGGTTGCCCCAACTTGAAAAAGGAGGACATTTTACAAAAGAAGTGACTCATTGTCACACACATTCAGAAATTACAACAGGAATGATTTTCTATGAGAACAGGATTCATCATTTTGTTTTTCAATCCCTGGGATTCATGAAGCTTGCGCCAGGCGCAGGCATAGCGTAGGAGGAATAACGCCAAATATGGCCGTCGAGCGATTCAGGTACGATCCAATACCACGTGCACTACCGGTGTACGCCAGAACTGTGCAGCCCTCGGCATAGGTATGCTAATCACCCCATGCTCAGTGTCGCTCCATGCAAATGAAGGCAGATAGTGATTTATGAAGTGGTGCAGGTGTAGCGTAAGCCCATGGAAATGTAAACCAAAAAACACGGTTTACATTTTCCCAAACAGAACATTGGAGCTATGGAAGTGGACCAGACTCATGTATTACAAAGTTAACATATGCCAATGGCTAAATACACAGCCAATGGCATAAGAAAAGATGCACAATACCTAAAAAACAACATTTAATGTCAAGTCCACAGTAACGCACAGTACAACTGCAGGGCATGTGTGCGCAAACTGGAACATAAAGAAATTATATAAAAATGTCATAAAATCGCAATGTAATACAAATCAGGTTTACACCATAATACACAATGGTAGGCATGGAACACCACAACCAAGGTGCAAGGGTTGCTAAGGGCCTGCGACAGTGTTTGGCGTGGTAACTATGAATTAGTAGTCAATGCCATGCAAATGAGGCAGATAATACTGAATCGCAAATGTCCCGCCGGATGAAGGTTGTACCATACGGCGCAGCGCTATAACACCGAGGAGTGGCTCAGAGGAGATACATGACATCAGCAGAGGGGTGTGCCACCGTAGCAGTAAGCACATTGGAGCAATGCAAATCTGGCCTGGCCATTGCTAAGCAAAGCTGCAGGACAGGGGTGGGGAGGAAGGTATAGAATCATTTAGCTAAGAGCACACATGGTGCCCAAAAGCGCATGTGTACGGGGATGAAAACGTGCCTGAAACCCAGTAAGCAGAATCATGCGGCGCGAACAATAGCACAAACAGGAAGGTCAGGGGAAGAAAAGAAGGAAATGCCGAAGTAGGGTTATTGGAGTACTAATGAGCCATCAACACCAATCAACTCACGGCGGCCAATCGACGACAACTGACAAGTCTGCTTGCAGAAACCGGCAAAACAGGATAGGGGAGGCATTGGAATGCAAAGAAAGGAGGGGAGGTATTGGATTGCAAAGATAGGAGATCTGTCATAGCAGAGGAAAGCAAACCGACAGTAGACCGGCAATAGCACACATTACGCAAGATACACCAGGTCTAGGAAAGTACAAATGAAAGCAGGCTGCTGGATGCATGCCAGAAAATGGTAGGTGGAACGTGCAGAAATGTAAAGGGAAGGTCAAGAGGTAATCCACGGCAGCCAAATGTAATTCAACACCAAAGGCACCACAATAGTAGTTCCGGTAGTAAAACACATAAGATACCCTGTAGCTACGATCGTACATACACACCCTATGACATCATCGGTATTCACAGCACAATAGTATAAAGTGTGAAAGCACCCTACACACACCTGTGTATTCCCAAACAGTGCACCATAGGTGTAAACACACGGGGAACTTTTAAAATGTACATGTTCGGAGCTGCCATAGCTGTGATTCATCAGCATGTGTAAGAGACTGATGGTGTTGTGGAGGATGATGCCGACAACCACCACACGTCCCGGAGGAGGAGAAGAGTGTTCAGACCAAGGGTAACCTACCAGGGGCTACATGATCCGGAGATAGTAGAGCATTACAGGGTGGACAGGGACATCTTACAGCAAATAGTGGAGCTGTGCCAGCCACACCTGAGAACCAGAAACAACAGAGGGGAACCCATCCCAGTGTTCACGAAGGTATGTGTAAGCATGCGAATACTAGCCACAGGTACCTTTCAAAGGCCAACTGGAGATATATTGGGGATCTCACAGGCATCAGCATCCAGGGTACTACACCAGTTCCTGGATGCCATGTTACCACATGCCAATGAGCATATATACTTCCCCCAAACTCAGGAGGAGTTGGCCAGCAATATGCATCACTTCCACCATGTGGCACACTACCCAGAGGTACTGGGTGTGATAGACGGCACTCACATACAAATCAAGTCACCACCCGGAGAGCATGGTAGGCACTACATAAACCGCAAGGGATTCCACTCCATCAACTGCCAGGTCATGTGCAATGCCCAGGGCATTATCATGGATGTGTGTGCCGGCAGCCCTGGAAGCTACCATGACTCCCATATCTGGCATGCCTCACAGCTGTATCAGGTATTTGTCAGGGGGGACATCCCACATGGCCACCTTGTGGGGGATGCTGGCTATGCACTGGAGCCATGGATGATGACTCCCATCAGAAATGCACACACACCCATGCAAGAATGCCATAATGAGGCACACGCACAAACCAGAATCAACATAGAGCATGTGTTCGGGATGCTAAAATCACGGTTCCGGTGCTTGGACACATCTGGTGGAGCCTTGCAGTACTCTCCAGGCACGTGTGCCCACATCATCATAGTATGTGCCATGCTACATAATATGATCCTGCAGAAACAGCTGCAGCAGGGACAAAATGGTGAAGGCCCTCATAGCCCACCGCAATTGCCAAGGCCATCACAGGCACAGAGGGATTCAGACCATGAACAAACTGTGCCAGCCCCAGTAGGCAGACGGAGGTGTGCCCAATATGCCTATGCCTTGGCAAAGAGGGAATGTATAGCACATACTTTGACAGTGTAGGCCCCTACGGACTGGCACACATCTCCACCTGCACACATAGTAAAATGGATGGCACACAAACACGACCACCTGTAAATTGTAATGTATAGGTGGCCCACTGTGTGAATCCTACATAGGCAGCCCTCAAACATTGTACACACAACAGCTATTGGAACACGGAATGTCAACATCTGAACAGTACATGCGCCTATCAGCATATGGTGGTGCTGTGTGTATAGGTTCCCAGGTACATCGGTAGGTACACGGCCGATTGTCAGAGGCCATACACCAAACGGGGCAAACAGTGTCCGCTGTCGCCACAACATCGAGTAACCAACTGTCGCTTAGAGGAGCAGAGGCAATCGTGGGAGTGCATGTGTGTAAGCACTGTTCTGCACACACTCAGCACGGAGTCCCTGCTGCATTAATGAGGGGCTCCACATAATATAATCATGGATGTTGTGTCAAGGCATGGGGTGTACCCATGACAGGTATTCATCACCCCATCATGCTCCACCTATGGTCGTTTGAAGGTGTAGCACAGTATCGTGTGTGGCTCACTGTGATATACATACCCAATGCCAGAGCACATCCAGTAAACATCACATGGACATACCATTAACTGGACTCATCAATATGTAAACTAACTGAGTTACCCATGTGAGTGCAGTATGGAGTAACAGCTGTAGTATACTCCACATACAAAACGACATAACACGTGTACAAATCCCAGATGGCCATGTGTTAAATTCAGTGACCGTCATGCATGTTCTCAGTCCCACGTCCTGCAAGGGATGTAACGTAATCCCAAAGGCACGAGTAATGCATGTCGGATGTAGGTCATCAGATTATGTTTAGCACACGTTAGCGGGAATATGCATTGCCCACTGCTGTTAAGCGACGTTTAAATATGACTATATAGATATGCGCGAAACAGGGATAAGCTTCTCCGAATATCGCGCAGATCACGGTCAATGATGTCCAGAACAGGTGAAACCAGCATTATTCACTCCTGTACTAATAGCGCCTGCTCTGAAGGGTAAAACAACCACTGCCAGGTGTAGAACACGTAATCATGTATAGAATCACCTAACACTATTGCTAGCCAAGATGTACCTATGATAGGGTTGCCACCTCTTCAAATGACCAATGTGGGACATACGTCAGATGTCTGCAGGCCAACACATACACCTGGCCAGTACAAAAATCAGAACTTCACTGTTTTGCCTAGATAAAAGCTCATTCTTGTAATGATTACTTACTTATTCTGTTTCTATAACATATAGGTGGTTCAGATACAGAAAAACTGTTTAAACTATAGGAAATAAGTATGTTCTAAAATCTCAGGACATTTGCCATGTTTACAAATATTTTGCAGGACACAACTGCCCAAAGAGGGACTGTCCCTCACAGAGTGGGAAAACTGGTAACCCTAACCTACGGCAGGTGTGTAATGTGATAGGTACAGACACAAACGTGCGGAGTCCAGGAAACAGTATACACCAACAAGTACACAATGAAAGGTGTAGCTTGCCTGTCACTTTCCCTGTCAGATATATATCTATATATATATATATATATATATATATATATATATATATATATATATATATATATATATAATACAGATAGAAAGGGCGATAGAGTGATATATGTTGATATATACGGATTCAGCGATATCTGCAAATATATATATAGATAGGTCAACGGCATTCATAACACCTTGGAGGTACAAATAAATAGGATACCGCCAACTATGGAATATGTAACATACCGACATGCGCAACCACGAGGCTGAAAGACTGAAAGAACACAGTACCGGAACAGTACAACCGCGAGTAAAAGTATGATGATATGAATGGACATTTAGTTACTGCTGCCGGTGTTGCGGTCCACATATGTACTGTGTTCAACTGTGTTTGTGAGTGCCGTAGTCTGTGTATGTGTGTGTTGAGGGTGCCGTGTGCGTCTCCGTGTGACTGTAATGTGTGTGTGTGTGTGTGTGTGTGTGTGTGTGTGTGTGTGTGTGTGTGTGTGTGTCCGCATCATGTGTCTGTTAGTGCCAACTCGGAGGTAGATCATTACGGTAGGTGTGGGTATAGCTAGCCGTAGGCATACGGTTACCACCTGTCCCACATTAGGAGGGACAGCCCCTCCCTGGGCAGGTGTGTCCTGACATAAAACATTACAAAGAGCAAATGTCCGAGATTGTAGGACATTAATATGTCCCATATATAATGTAATAATTGCATTAAATAGTTATGCCTGTATGTAAGAAACATAAATATTACATGCAATATGATAAGTAGCCAAAGTCCCACAGCAATAGGTATGTATTGAGGATAAAATTATGTGCTATCCTGTGTACTGACCATGACTATGTGTTGGCCTGTAAACACTGCTGTGTGTCCTTCAAGTGTCCAACAATGGCCATATGAAAAGGTGGCAACCCATGGCAAAGAGGTTCTGCTACCAACACAACCGCAATGACTGCAAATATCTAGGACAGAAATACACGGGATAGCTGTCATTTAGACATATCCCTTTACATATCGCTGCAATTCCGGAGGTATGGAAGTATCAACCTCACCTGCATACTATATAGAAACCAATTAACAATGGCCCAATGTACAATCCCGTAACATAAGTCTACTAACTGATAGCTCTTTAATTAGGGACAGAGCCCACACACATATATATGGAATATGTAGAAATGCAAGCCCCACAAACCTGTATATGCTACGTACACCTACCGATATTCCCCACACTAGAAACTATAGAAATACAGACTGTAATAACAGCACAAACATCCAGTCAGTCAATTACATCTGCAGAACCGTCAACATACTTTGTGAGAGACACAATTAAAGGCGCCATGCAAAATTGCAGCCATTGTATATTGGAACAAACGGCGATGTTACAGGTTTTGTTTGCAATAGTCCATTATCAGACGTTGGGATGACAGGTACACCCACATGTTGAACCACATACTCTAGCTGTCACACACAATCCACGGGGGACATGAATCCAAAGTATACTTGTATCTATGCATAGCAGTTGCAATTACACATAACAAAACACAATATAGGCCGTCTCCCCGAAGGTAGGGCCAATGGGCAACGCCCAAGTGGAGAATTCAATTATACCCCACTGTTGCCGCATAATTGGTGAATGGAGTAGCTGCACAGCTGATATGCAAGTAATTAGTCACTCAGGAACACCAATTGGTGGCAGGAAACCACATGTTACAGGTATCGACGTATATAAGGATGACTTGCCAGACATTCAAACCGTATGCTCATACAAAATACCTGTTTAAGCAGTGTGAGAAAGATAGAGATGAAAGTCCATAATGATAACAAGGTATGTAGAACACTCGGTATGTAAGTTTATGTATAGCATGTTTTGTATTAATTATTTACTGTATGTATAGCCTGGTTTGCATAAATTAAAAGTGTCTGCAATGCATGAAGTGGGAAAAGGTATTTATGTAGTGATGTCTAGCTGAGCATACTTAAGCTTGTAGAAACTGTGTGTCCAGCAGTGGGCCACAAGGTACACATCACAGACACCACAAGGGATGCTACATGAGGGCTTTAAACAGAACAATTCCATACAACCCGCTGTCAGTGGTAGGGTATGTCAAACAAGTACGTGCCATAGCAGGGGATAGTATATGTGGATATACTGTCACAGTAGGCATGTGTATGGGCATATAACGACAATGACATGTCTAAGGTGGTCCCACTCTGCAAGTATGCTTTGCATTATGGGATACTATGTAAAATATGTGTAATGTATAGTATTGTAGGTAGATATGGCAGATATTCTACACAGCATAACAGGCATATCATGCATACCAAAGGTATCGTCTATTGGCATGTACAATAACAGGATACATATGGCTTGTAGGCACGGGACATTGTAATAGCATGATAGCTAATCTAAGTGGAAGGGCTACCAAGTAACCATGCACAAAGGACATGTAATAGCTTCACAGGTTCATAGTGGGGTACTATGCAGTCCCGCAAGTCTATGTGTAAGCACAACTACAGTGTTCACACCAGTGGCACCTCTCTAGGTAGTGTCCTGTGAACAGCAGAGCCATGTGTTACCTGCACCTCTGCACAGTACAGCCACTGCAGTGATCTCTGGCATACATATGTCTCCCAACCACCAAGGAAGGTATCACATGAACAGTGCTACTGAGTGTCTCTGCGTGATGTACATAGGACTCATGTTCCAAAGCATGGTGAGTGTCTGGTTTGGGAATGTAACCCTCAAGCACATCCCACTCATTGTTGCATGTGTGCACATATCCATGACCATGTTGCTCACAGTGGCTTTTGATTATGTCGCGTATATGGAGTATATCCATTAATATTGTTGTGGACATGGGCCCTGTCTGTTCAGCAGAGGTCACCCCTAAATATGTAGTATACAAATGTGTACAGACGTGGTGTCCGTAGTTCAGCCGCATACTTTAACTGTCGGAGCTCAATAAACGTCATGGCATGTTAATATTGGGGTATGTAAAGCTGTAGCTGTTGTGTAAGGTACACCCTAAATGGGGTGGTGTACCCTTGAATGTGTGTAGAAGTCTTGAGTTCAGAGGTACAATGGTTGCCTATGTACCAGCTACACACCCAGTACAGATAAGTGTGGCCACGTAGAAGGATATCCACACCACAGTGGCAATACAGTAACCACAGGAGTGGATGCGACATATGTGTGTACTACAAACATGTACAATGTGACATGTATGTAGGGGACTACCACCTATGTGATAGTCAGTGGGTGAATGGTGTAATGCAAAGATGATGTTCATGCACCTTGTGTCATGCAGCTTGAGGCCATGATTTTCATATCAGGTATCTGTCACAGTGGCACCCATATGGATGGAGTCAGTATCAGCTGGTGGATCAATCATGGCACTTTGTATGCAGGGGTTTGTAAAGCTAGGCAGGGAAAGTCCCTCTGTGCTAGCCTGTACCTCAGGGAAGCATATACTGAACATGAGGGGCCCTGTGACTGAGGACTGTGGTATGCCAAATGAAATGCAGTAGGTACTATAGTATGCTACCCTCATTGTGTGTGTCCTATCCATGAGCCACATTGCATAACATCCTGAGACATAGGGTACGATGTGCAGGTGGATGTGTATGTTGTCAATACCAGAATGGAGAATGGTGCTGAAAGGCAATGACAGGACAGTATAGGATGTGTGGACTCCCGTACCATCATCAACTACCCTGGTAACTGTATGAAAGGAGTCCACCAGGTGTAGGGGCCATGCTCTGGCCCTAGTCCAACCCAGGTGGCATCAAAGGACCAGAGCCCAACAATGTCTCTGTGAATGACGTCCTTGATGATGTGCCCCATAGCCATGCAGAACAGTCCAGTCAGGTGTGTAGGACTATAGTCCCACTCGTGCATTGTGGTGCCACCTGTGTGGAGTGTGATAAATGTCGCTGTGTGCCATTCAGGGGCCACAATGTCTGATACAAGGCTATTACTGAATATGGTGGCCTAGTGGGGAGACATGTCGTTCAGAGGTTTGTGGACATCACAGCCTGGGGCTTTGGAAGGCGACATGGGGCCAGTGTCCCAGGACATATAGAGTGCAGGTTAGTACTGTGTAGGTGTGACCGCAGGGACACCGCAATGTTCCTGCATGGATTGTGGCCCTGTAGTGAATGAGAGGGTGTAGTGTTAGCATTGAATCCATCCGCCAGCATGTTGCCAACATCACCTGGGTCTGTAATGTTCCTGAGTGACTATTGTATGTGAGAGCAGATGTGGGTATTGCCATTGACTACTGACATACCACCATAATGCCTTGTGGTACACCCCGGAATCTGTCGCAGTAATGTTTACGTAGCTAGTCTTGGAGTATGTGATGAGGGATCCCGTGGCCCTACCGAGGCTGACCAGTGAGCCACCCTACCCATGGGATTGTACACCACTGTGCAACAGCCTCCACCGGTTGTTGTACATTATGTCCATGGAACTTGACCACCAGAGTGGCGTCTGTTATCTGGTGTGTACCATCATGGCTCTGTGTGGAATAGCATGATCCATGCAGTCATGTACGTGCTAATGAAGTGCACTGGGGTATGTTTCAGCATTTGTATGTGCATTGTCCATCTGCACGGGTGTCATGACATTAACAACCGCTGTCATAAGACGTCTGTAGTAGGTGTTGTAGTACTCATGTACTGTGTACGCCGTGAAGGGTGTGGTGCCGGGATGTGACTAACAAGGTTGATTAGCATATGTTTGGAATCCACCAATGAGGGGATAACCCCAGGTGTGGAACACCAGTCACATATTGGTAGTGTTCATGTCAATGTTAATGTTGGTCTTGGAGGTGGTGTGTATGGGTTGATCCAGCCGAGTGGAGGTTATGACTCATGGATGTGTCGGTACCTGAGTGGCTATCCCAGATAAGTGTGGGGTAGTGTCAGTCACACATCAGTAGCAGCTGTCTGAGCCATACTGTCCAGTACACCAACAAATGAGGTCTGGTAACTGTGGGGTATGTTGTTGAATCTGTAGCTTGTTACAATGTGTATAGCAGTTCCGGACACAGTTAGTTGCACATGGAGCACCTCTGATGCATTGTGCTAAGTAACTAGCCAGGATGTGTGTACAACATAGTGGGATATGGGAACACCTCAGCTGTGGGTGTGCCGGTCCAGGTATGTGCCTGAAAGGTATGGTCTGTCTATAACCTGTCATTGCAGGTGTGCTCTGCAGAGCCTAGAGGCAGGTCCCAGTCACTGCAGAGATATTGGAGTGGTGCATTATAAGGTGTGCCTTGCCTGCGTGCGTCACAGAGGAAGATGCAAGCATTGTGTCACATGACCCCATGTCATGCTTGCCAGTTTCCATTCTGCCGGTGACTGTTATTGGAAACTGTGCAAGACAGGCAGTATAGAAGCAGCAAGAGCCTTACATGTGATCTGTACTCCCAGGGCTGACAGGTGCAGGTCATCTGTACCAAAGCATTGTGTTTGACCAGGTCAGTCAAAGCGGACAGATACCAGATGCCTGTGGAATGACAGCAGAAGCATAGGCAACTGTTGAAGTGACACAGTCAGTCATTGTACAGTGGTATCGGGTCTGGATGAATGCATAATGCTCCCCAGGGCTTGGCCCATACCTTCAGGGCTACAAGACTGGTGAGCTATTGCATGTCCCTGCACACATAGTCTGTGAAGTGGCATCTCAGGGCAGTCACACTAACATGACAGTCACATCGTACCTGGTGATGTGTGGCATGGGTGCATAGGTTATGTTGCAGAACCAGTTACCCGACAGCAAGATGTAAGCGACTATCGCCTTGTGTAACCTGTGGAACTGCAGTGTGACCGGCTACAGAGTCACCTATGACTGGTATGTTGTGTATGTTATAACACCCTATTGGCTGTATGTGATAGGCACACGAGTCTGTGGGCTATAAGTTGGTGATGTTGTGTTCCGTGATGGGGGCTGCCTCTGGTGCCTACACAGAGTATGGAGAGGTACTGCACAAGTTGTCCTCATATGTGTGGCCTGTGGTGGAGATCATGTGAGACTATGTGATGAGTGGGGTGTTTTGCGAATGTTACACATCCCCACATGACTGTCAAGTGCAGTCAGGGTTGGTGACTGCATTACCCCCAGCAGGGCTGCATAAGTGCATCCCCCACAGGCTGTAGTGTCGTATGTTGGGAGGTGAGCATTGAATGTGTACATGAGAGAATTGCTCTATTGCCACATGTACGACATATCCATCATATAGACAGGCAATAGCACTGGTACGTGACAGTTGGACATGCCTGTATATACAACCATGTCTCACAGGATATGCGAGTTACGTGTGTACAACAGCTGTTGTACCATAAGCAAGCTGGAAATTTTAGGACAGCCAGTGAACCTGTGGGAAATGGTGTGGAATGGGTGCTATATTAATCAGTAGCTCATGACATGCTCACAAGTTCTGAACAAGTGCCTAGCATGACCATACAATACAGATAGGGTGTTGGATAATATCAACCCACAAGTGGTGACGACAGTCATAATGGGTGGCACCGGACTATAACCTGCTGAGTATGGTATGCATGTCCATGAACCATTATCACTGTAGATGTTAGCAGTACAGATGTACAAGACAGTACGGATGTTTGATTACAAATACCTTTGTATGTCACTGGAGTGTTCTACCAGTGGCCTGTTGACAGACTCACAACTACAAAAGGTGCCAGAGCGACATGTGCATATCACACCAGTGCCAGCTACAGTAGAACAGGGTTAATGTGTTGTACTCCACCCTCATTGTAGCCCATACCACACAGACAAATGTTAGGCATCTGTGTATGTAAGGATGTGAATTGCCATGACCTATGAGGAATAGCTGTGTCAGTGTTGTGAGCAACATACAGAATGGGCTGTGTGGGTGAGGTGTGTGACATATGTGCACATTCTGATGGATGATATCAGCATTGTCACTGCTAAGTGAACATCCCTGTACCCATTAACTACCACCTAGGCTGTGGTCAACATTATGGACACTGTGTAAGGGATGGTGCTGTGCAGTACACCTCCCTGACTTGGTGACGTCTCCAGGTCCCTTAGGTAGTCATACGAGGTACCCATGTCATGACAGGGTGCCATCCATGAGCACGGAGATCATTGGACAGGCATATACAGCACTGGGGTGACCAATATTGGATCACATATCACCTTTAAGGGGTAATGGCCATGCGTGGATGGGCGATACCAGCCTTCACAATCCTCACCTCCACTATGCAGCATGCTGTCTACCTTGCATAAAGACATCTGCTACACCATGATGATGGACATTCTACATATCCATATCCTGATCTGTAAGACATACGTCATGGACATCCACCATCCTAATACTAGGATCACCACATGCTGGACAGATCCCTGTGCCATGCATGTGACATACTCCCTCCAAACCATACAACCCTGTCCATCAAAGCTGCACATGTCATCCCAGTCATACATGGTGTGATGGCTGCATGGTAGATGTAGTATCAACTGTCTGGATCAGTAATGTGGCACTGATGCACCTTGCGGTGGCATAATGGCTGTCTGTTACAGCTAGGAAACCTTGCCCGTACATGCTATGGTTGATAACCATCCCTGCAAATGATGTCCGACTAGCCATTGTCGCATGTCTATCACATGTGCAACACAGGCGATCCATGGCAGGATGTTGAACAGCTGTACAGTGCTGTGTAGATGTATATGGCAAAACACATGCATGTACAGGTTTCCATGCGTATGTGTGCATTGTCACTGCTCAAGTCCATTAAGGCTGTGTCTGTGTTGATATTTGACATATACACAGCATCAAGGTCAACAGCATTACCGTGGACACATCCAAGCATGGGGAGATAGGTAAGAACACCAGTGCAGGCAAATAGACATGCCCACATCAAGACAGCATTCACATGGAGTATGAACACTGTAATGAGGTGACACACATATATGGTGATGATATCCAATGCATAACGGGTGTTACATGTGTGTGACACAAACACGTCAGTTGTGTCAGTGTCATGATGATTTGCAAAGATAACTGTGCAGATGTACTAGATGTCATAGAAATGTATGGGCAGCAGTATCTTTGTACATCTCTGAAACTGTGACCTATCACCATCATTATGTCTTACAGATAATGCTTCGTACACGCCTTCCAGCGTACAGCCGCCAGGAGGATGATGTCCTCATCCCGTACCTTTGAGAACTATGAGGTGATGTTCAGCCATGTGCCACAGCATGCCCAGCAGCAGGATGACCTGTGGCAGGATCTTTGCAGGAGGGTGAACGATGTGGGTGGCCATAACCGCACCTACCAGCAGGTGCACAGACACTGCACAGACTTGATACGACATGCAAAACAGCGTGCCACTGCAATCGCCAGGGAACAAGGTGGAACAGGTGGTGGGCCACCAACCAAGCCCCCACTCACACACACCGAGGAGCTACTGGCCAGTCTGGGGACACCCTCAGAACAGCATCCACAAACACTAGCTGCCATTGTGGAGGTGGGTGTCTCCCAACCAATGAGCCTGGAGTTGCCTGGTAAGTCAGTACTGCACATATTGCTATTATATCCCATTTAGTTGCATGTGTCACTGTACATTATGTAAAGTAACAACATATTCAAGGTATGTGGACACACATGCTGCATACTACAGTATGCTACCCTGTGTATGCACACATGTGCATACTATATGCTATTATACAGGCGAATGTGTTAACATGCACAGTGCACCCTGTGGCTGTCATACAGTCATGGATAATGTTCATACTGCTGTGTCACCCCTATACAGGTACCTCTGGCATGCCGCACAGACATGAGTCCATTGCAAGTGAGACTGTCATCAGTATCAGGCATGTTAAAGCATAGATCTATTTGCCATGTGGCCAGTTAACACTTGCACACTTGATGTTCGTTCCAGTCATGATATGCAGGTCGCATCACCCATCATTCACACAGGCCACCCATGTGCAATATATACAAACAAAATGATACACCGACTTGAAACCACAGTATTTGTCATTGCTACATGTGTGGGTGCATACAACAGTGGAAGTGTTCTACAATGGAGGCATATGTAGTATGCATTGGAACAACATGTGTGGTACGCAAACAGTACCACACAGTGAGCTGTCATATGGGCAGCCCACAGGTGTCACCATTGTGTTATATGCCCCTGCATTGGGTGCACACATTGTGATGTGCCATCTGACATGTCCCAGACATGTAGTATTCTGGCTGCAATATTGTCACACTATTCCATGACCCATACCCCACATACCAAACATACAACCTGTTGTCTGCATAGCCCTGTGGATGGTGACATATCTGACATCTATGGGTGTATGTCATATGGGACAACACAGACATGTGAGATAGATGGCCATCACACACATTTGGCCAACACATGTCCACACATGGCCATGGGGGATGGCCAGAGACATGTAGCCACACAGAAGTTGTGATGTGTATACACCCTGTTGCACATTGTCCACACATGGTCCAATTATACCCTTAGTTGACTGATTATACAGTTGATGTGGTACACTGGACATCCTAAAAGCCTGTGCACAGCTTTTGGAGATGTCACTGAAATCTACCATATAAGATCTGTTGAACATCACGACTGTGTCATAGCATGACAGTAGTCACCTGTACAGCTTCCACAGACATTGTCGCCACATCAGGCCACAGATACTGTACATTTCCCTTGCTGCTGTAGTACATCTCCATTAGCTGTGCACCTCGTGTGAGTAGTACATCAATGTCATGTGGGAAATGGTGAATTGACATGTCCGCTATGTGTGGACATGGTTGCCAGGCAGCTGACCCTGTAGTTGTTGTGCAGGGGTGTCATCTGTAGGTCCTGCAGTGACCTGTCACTTGACACAGCATGGTTTGGTGTGTATACACCTCAGCATCGTGGGTCATAATCCACAGTTATGTCATGGGTATGCATGCAGTTATTGCTATGCAATGTGTACATATTATGCATTGTACAGCAATATAGATGCCTCATGATGCCATGCAATGGCACGGTGTCTGTACTTCACACTGTATAGCAATGTAGACGGCTCACACTACCCTTCCATGCTCATGCACATTTGCTAAACATGCATTCTATCTGTAGGGCATACAGACAGCACCGCAATGTGATGCCCATTACGATGCTGTACACGTGTCAGGACACCATTGTGTCAGACATGTATGCATGTTAATGCACACAGCAGATTACATGTCAAGGTCACGTCAGCCATGTGTACTGCTATCCTGTTCTGCTCCACATGGTGTATCATGAGGATGCATGCATACTACCATGATTGTGTGAACTGCATGGCTACTGATATGACACCTGCTTGCTGTAGTGTCCACCCCAGAGAGGTATGATTACTAACACTATTAATGTCTGAGCTGCATGCCCTCAGCTGTACCACAGGCAAGCTGCATGCCATCTGTCAAATAACATGCATTGTGTGTCTGTGTGTGTCTGTGTGTGTATGTGTCTGTGTGTGTGTGTGTGTGTGTGTGTGTGTGTGTGTGTGTGTGTGTCTGTGCATGTGTGTGTGTGTGTCTGTGTGTGTGTGTGTGTGTGTGTGTCTGTGTGTGTCTGTCTGTGTGTGTCTGTCTGTGTGTGTATGTCTGTGTGTGTGTGTGTGTGTGTGTCTATTGTAATTTAGAGTCTTTCTTTGCATTCACAGGTGATGTAGGTGCGTTACCCTCCTGCGGTCCATCTGATGTTAGTGTCCCCATAAATACTAGCAGTGATGAACATATGCATGAGGTACAGGCAAGGTTGTCAGGGGCAGAATCTGTGCCAATGGTTGCCATCCCAGCTATGTCCCCCTCTTCCCCGCACACAGTTCTGCTGCCAACACATACCGCATCACCAGTGGCCATAGAGGAAGGACAGTCAGCGTCTGTTAGCGTGGAACAGGAATGTGTGGTGGCTACAGAAGGTGTGTCTACACACCATGGTGTCAGTGTAATGACTGCAGATGTGCCACACAGACATGTGGCCGGTGCTGCTCATAGGAGGACCTCTGGCAAACATGCACCTGCAGGACAGAGTGCAGCAGCTGGTATCACCAGACGCATGTCCCAGACTGTAATGGCGGCACAGGCACGTGCTGAATGGCAGAACAGAGAAGGGCAGAGGCTGCAGAGGGCTGCTATCTGTACCCTAAATGACAACATCCAGGCATTGGCAAATGCTCAACAGCAGATTGCTGATGTTCTGGACAGGCGATTGGGTGACATGGTCGGAATCCTTGACCGTGGCATGGCAATCCGTGAGCATGAGCTGTCTGTGCTGGAACATATGGTCAGAGTGAGGCGTAGGCAACATGGACATAGGCCAGCTACACCACCTAGTGCAGGTCAATGTGAGCATGCCACCTCACATGCCTGCTCCCATAGTACCGGTAGCAGTAGCAGTGAAGCTGGTGCTGCGCTGTCCACACCAGGACAGAGCAGGCCACATGGACGTGGCCCTGGACGTTACCAGTGGGGACACGGTTCCAGTGGACATGTGTCGTCGGACAGTAGCCAATCTGTACCTCCGCCTGGTAGTGCCCGTGCAACCCCTGGCAGGCACAGGTCATGTGGCCATGGCCGGACACAGTGAGCTGCACAACCTGGTCTGTACAATCTAGAGCTGTCAATAATACCCCGTGTAGGCCTCACAAAAGGCAGAACTGTGTGCACACATACACGCACACAGCAAAGACATCTGTAAGGCACTACAACACCCACATGCATACTGAGCAGACATGTCCAATCATATCACTGGCCCTTACCCACACACATAATGTCATCCATTGGTGCAGCCTATGCCCCTGGCAAACATTATCACCCTGTGCATATGATGAAGCCTGTGCCGCATCCCTGTCATCCATACCATCGGTGCAGGGACATGCTCAAATGGTCTGATGCACAGGGTGAACAGAGTAGTGAGAAGTGTATATTACATTAGTTGTGTAAGAATAGTGAGAGAAGTGTATATTACATTAGTTGTGTGAGAATAGTGAGAGACGTGTATATTACATTAGTTGTGTACTGTTTACACGCACCAGACATACCATGTAGTACAGGTTTAGCATGCATTGTTATATGTTCACAGTATGTGTCTCGGTAACAATAGTAACAGCATGTTGGTAATGATGCCCTGGTTCCCTCCTTATGGTCTACTTGCATGTGCCTACAGGTAGCACTGTTTGCAGTCTCCAATGTGGAGTACTCACAGGCACATATGGCAATATCAGCATGCTATACGTATCCTCAGCCTGACTGTTGGAAAGTCTAACATACCACATATGTCCACACATATATTGATCCAGAAGCATGTGGGCAGTTTAATAGGCTACAGTGGCTAGAGATGTGACATCCATACCAGGTCACATCACAGGTATGTTGACATGGTGCAGGGGTTGTACACAGCGGTCTGGCCAATGATAATGTTAGAGGCCACTTGATAGCATGAGACCTCACTGTGTAGCAGTAATACCCTGTCACATTACAGTAACATGCTCACACTCACGGGGTCAACAACACTATAACGCACATCCCATAGTGTTGAGGTGAGGACCCTTGCCTATGTGGTCATCACCCTTACAGTACTGTGCACCCACACAATGTGACACAGAGAAAGAATATGTACAGGTAGCCAGTGCAGCTGAGACTGATGGCATCAACAGGGTAGTGGACTGCATCACCATGAGGGGTTAGGGATCCTGTGTGTTCTGTATGGTAGCATACACCCTCACTCCATGCACCAGAAAGCCATACATACCTACATACACACACACACTGTGGAGACCACAAATGTTGTACACATATGGATAGCTGATGTGTTTGATACACACACCACACCTGCATACATCATGCTTTCCACACTGCAGTATGTACAGATCTCTACAACAGTGTACAGGGGTGTGTAACAATCGGGATGTATTCCCCACCATATGTGGCATATATGGTCACACAAGCAAACACACATGGCAGTACTGTGAATGATACACCTGCTATATGATGATACGTCTGACAGACATGCAGCAGTATTGGCCACATTATGTGTACCAACCCTACCTTTGGCAATTGTGCTGCTATATGCACATAAGAGGATATAAGTGTTACAGGTGTCAAGTGATGTACTGTCGGTAACACCTGACCGCTGTGTAGGGTTTATGTCTCCACCGTCAAGTAACGGTAACATAGCGTACTGTTTGCACATGTAATGGGAGGATGGTGTGTAACACACCTGTGAGCCATCCCCGGCAAACATCCACCTACACAGGTGGATCACCACTTTATGTACACACATCCATCCATACCTGCTGTACATCCTACCGTACTGTCAGTATGTCACCATATACAGGTGTCAATGATGGGGCTGCATTGCAACTGCATGTTGTAGTTAGGCACAGATGAGTTACTTACATCAGCTACTGCACATGCATGGTAGCTGCATGCACACTACAGATTGTACATGTGTGTTGGTCCTACATGCCTGTCATGTAGCCATGTTTGTATGCATTGCAATTGGTGGACACGTGTGTTGACATACATAACACATGGACTGTTGTATGATATGATGGGTGTCATGGGTAACTAGTACAGAGGGAATGTGTCCTTGGTCAACATTGCTACCTCATGTACTGTTAGCATTCAACAGCCATGGACCCACCTTCCATTTGCGTGCGTATGATTGCTGTAGCCACTTGTCTGCAAGGAGGACAGCAAAAGCTATGCTATCTACATATGTGTTGTGTGTGTGGTCCATGCACATATCCACTGCAATTACATGTATGACATAGCCAAACGTGTGTTCATTGGTGTACAGTGACAGTCATCTGTCACAGCTGTGTAAGACCTAGGACCCCTGGTATGTGTAGAGCTGACCTGGTTATGTACATTGGCATCATTGCAATGCATAACACATGACAGAACCCTGTCGGTACATGTGTAGTCTACACAGTTGCTGTAGACCTATGTACAGTCCACTGGTCATGAGTCACATGGTGTTGTGTTAATGTATGGCTGCGTATTGCTGGTCCAATGACATGGTGATGTCTGAGGGCTACATTGTAGATTGTGGTGTGTACCTCTGTGATCTGCACCTGAGACATCTGTAATAGCTCCTGAGTGTGTACTGGTCAATACATGTGAGTGGCTTTCATGTACGTGGGGACAGTAATACCATACTGTGCCCTTCCGTGTTTAGAATACGTGTGCATGCAAGACGGCCCTTTGCAACTAAGTGTGTAAGCATGCCCAGTACGCCGTTG